>NW_006324071.1:0-286 GCF_000327345.1 Myotis davidii
CCAGTGAGGATTAAAAGATGAACTGCTGATGGTCAGATAATCATTATTGCTTGTTTCTCTATAATCTCTTGTTCCGTTGGAGCCTGCTCAATACTTCACAATTTTAGATGTGTCCTAACTTGTATACAGGTGCTTCCTTTGTTTTGAGCCTTAATGAAAAATAGCATTTTATCTGACCTCACCCACACCCCATCTAGACTCATGTCTTTGAAAACAAAGATACCTCTATAGCAGAGATTTTCAACTGGTGCGTTGTAAAACCTGACTATTTAGTCAGGGGCACTGA
>NW_006324072.1:0-286 GCF_000327345.1 Myotis davidii
CCCCTGACTGCATGACAAAGTGGAGATACTGCCACTGTATCCCCTTCTCTAGGTCACACACATACTGTGCAATAGTACAAAGCCAGTAAAATTGGTAGTATAGATCTATACTGATTGTGGAAATATACCCTCACATATTGAGTATAAAAAGGTTATAAGACAGAACACACACACATGCAACAACAAGAATGCCCACTGTTGCCATCACTAGTTTAGGACAGGGGAAAAACGGTTTATAAATATTAGAAAAGATTTTCCCAGCCAGTGTGGCTCAGTGGTTGAGCGT
>NW_006324073.1:0-286 GCF_000327345.1 Myotis davidii
GTTTCCAAAAGGAGTGAAATGGCAAAAGACGAATTTAGAAGAACAGTTATATTTTTAAGATGAATATCCTGGTCCGGTTTAATGGCAAGGGGGAGAGGAAGAAGCTAATTGCAGAGTGCAGGTGCCCTTCAGCTCTCCTTGGACAAGTTCAACCTCCTTCTCCGTCACATCTTTCTTTACATCTTCTCTAGCAAAAAGCAAATGGACAGGATTGGTGCTTACTTTTTGTTTTCTTTTTCTACTCAATTTCTCTAGAGGAGGTGGCAAGATTTAACAAACAAACAAA
>NW_006324074.1:0-286 GCF_000327345.1 Myotis davidii
TAAGTAGAAATTACGCAGTCTGAAGATTAAAGAAAAATACGCAGTGCTCAGAGGTCTGTGGGACAGCATCAACATACTAACATATATCTAATGGCTGTATCCAAAGGAGAGGAGAGAAAGAGAAAAGGACACACATTTAAAAAGAAATAATGGTCAAAAACTGATGAATCTATATAACCAAGAATGCAACAAACCTCAAGTAACATGAATACAAAGAGATCTGCACCTAGACACATCATTGTCTAATTGTTGAAAGACAGAAAAATCTGAAAGCAGCAAGAGAAAA
>NW_006324075.1:0-286 GCF_000327345.1 Myotis davidii
ATGGTGAGGCTGGTTGTAACCATCCCCTACCCCCACAGGCCCAAAGGAGTCAACCCCAGCGGGGGGGTGGCCCTGGTACTGACCTCATGCAGGTGACAACCCAGTCCCTTAACCCTCCATCTCGTCCAGGCCACCCCTGCCCATCCTTGGGGGATCCCCTCTTGAGGACCCTTTGCATCTCCCCGCCCAGCCTGACCCCTCATGATTGATCACAAGCCCCCTCCTCTTGCCAGGTGCCTTCGTTCCTCCCCCCGGGATCTCACCGTCCCTGCCAAAGTGGCAGAAG
>NW_006324076.1:0-286 GCF_000327345.1 Myotis davidii
GGGTTGCGACCCACAGGTTGAGAACCACTGCAACAAAATTAACCACAAAAAGACATCATCTTGACTCAGTAGAAAATCCAATTTTTGAGAAAAACTGCATTCCATTGGACCCACTAGATTGAAGAACCTTGAGACATATCCTACAGTTGTCACATGGAGTGACCTATTGCTGGGATTACACAGCGTGGGGGAAAGTAGGTTTATAGATGTGAGCATGTGAAACACAGAGTTTACTCTTGTATTATTTATTAATTTTTATATTATCTTCCATATGAACAACTGTTAA
>NW_006324077.1:0-286 GCF_000327345.1 Myotis davidii
CGTCACGCCCTCACGCTGTGATGCCCTCAGGCCGTAACAATCCGTCACCAGGAGGCTGTGTGCGCAGCGGGCGTGCACAGGTGAGCGAGGATGCGGGTGAGGCGAGGTGCGCGCAGGTGGGCGGGGACTTGACGCTGTGTAGTTGTCACAGAGGTGGCTCCACAGGGGGCAGAGGTGGGACCCCCGGCTCTGGCTTACCTCTTTGAGGCAATCTATCAAGGAGCCCTGGATGGGTGTGCAGGGCCTACCTCCCTGGGGAGATCGATTGCGGGGCTCCTGCACTGTG
>NW_006324078.1:0-286 GCF_000327345.1 Myotis davidii
GCACAAATTTTGTGCACCGGGCCTCAAGTTTAATGATAACACACTCAGAGCGATTTGAGTAATTTTACTTAAACAGAAAATTTTAAATAGTTATCTAAAACTGTTCCATTCTGGACACTGCTTGGCACTGTTGATGAGGCATTTGTGTAATGAGCTCTGTAGATCCACTATAAGTCATGCTAATCAGACTCAAGTGCTCTCTGGTGCCCACCAGCTTTGCTTTAAAAAAAATCTTTATTATTAAAAGTATTATAGATGTCTTCTTTTTTCCCCATTAACCCCATCC
>NW_006324079.1:0-286 GCF_000327345.1 Myotis davidii
TGTGCTCATGGCGTGGACGGCCCACTTTCCTCCATCGGATGCCGCGTTGAGCTAAGGGCATCCCTAAGGCTGCCTCCACACCCACGAGAGAAGCTACGGGTGAGGAAGGCTGTGAATATCTTGTTCTTGAAACTGATGGGCCGTGGTCTTGTCACTGTGGGCGTCATGAGGCTCCGCTCTTCTTTGCTCTTAGACCAAACCTTTCTAGAGTCAATGAGTGGGGGCGGGGAAGGGGAAGACCAGTAACTCTCTCTTGACTCTTTGGTGTCTTCTTGACCCCCAAATG
>NW_006324080.1:0-286 GCF_000327345.1 Myotis davidii
ATGTGGTCGCACATCTGAACCTCATCCTCCAATTCATTATGGCATGTTGGTAACCAAGCCAGTAATTCCACCTCCATCTGCCTGACTCCTAGGTTCTAATATCAGAAGGGATAGAGGGCAGTCATTTGCCATCTACCCCACCACAGCTCCAACAAGAAAGATGACTACACAACACTTACAGAAATGTTTCTTCTTCCTTGATTTTATAATGATGTACATTGTCCAAAACAACCCCCACCATAAAGAGGGGGAAAGTTACATTTTAAAAAGAGTTATAATGAAGCCA
>NW_006324081.1:0-286 GCF_000327345.1 Myotis davidii
TGCTCTATCCACTGAGCCAACCAGCTAGGGCTCCTTTTTATGATCTATTTTTAAAAAGCTGCCACTAGAGCTTCTATAAAGCTCTATCTGGTGGTTTTGCATCCGTGTCAGTGGAGGTCCATGCGGGCACCTCCACGTTGTGTCCCACAGTGCCTGCTCATGTGCCCATGTGCTCAGGGCAGGGTCTCCACGAACCCCCCCGTTTGCTGAATGACTGTGTGAAGCATCTGCAGTGTCCTGAGAGCTTAGGCTGGGCTGAGCACTGTCCCTAAATTATCACCTTCCA
>NW_006324082.1:0-286 GCF_000327345.1 Myotis davidii
TTTTCAAATATTATTTGACTGTCACACTGCATATAAAACACCTTAGTAATTTAGCCTCAGAATATTCCATATACCCAACAAAATATTAAGGCCCAAACACGAATATTTTTATCTAAAAAAATAAATAATGTTCTAGGTTTGAAGAAGACAGCTTACCTTAGAGAGGGGGGGAAAATAAAGGAAATATTAGCAATCAACTCACCTAAGCAAAAATCACTGAGGTCAGCAAAAGAGCATTTAAGCACGGAGTCTTTTTTATCTTCCTCAGGGTTAACTGAAAAAAAAA
>NW_006324083.1:0-286 GCF_000327345.1 Myotis davidii
TTTCAACAATTACACTTTTAACACAGCATCGATAACTGGACATGAAATATCTTTATTTCAAGTAGAATTTTATGCATGCAATGTATTTGAAAGTTGGAATATTTGTATAATATTAAAATGTTCCTATCAAATAAGCAAAAAATGAAACCTGAACTAACTGAACCTCAAGAATAACCACTTTTGAGGATTTACATAATCAAAATAAAATTGAGAAATAGCTTCTCTGACAGAAAAACTACATGGCCCTGCATTTAAGTGGCATCAAAAAATAAATCACTTCATTAGG
>NW_006324084.1:0-286 GCF_000327345.1 Myotis davidii
CCATGTTTCTCTTTTATTAGATAGGATGGTTGACTATATTCTCTATGCTGTACTTGACATCCCTGTGACTTTTCTATAACTACCAGTTTGTACTTGTTGACCCTACTTTCGACCAAACCTACCAACCCATTCCCTCTGGCATCCATCAGTCAAATCTGTCTGTTATCTATGAATATCTTTTAAATTTCTTAGTTCATTTATTTTGCTTTTTGCTCGTTACATTCCACATATAAGTGCAATCAGTTGGGACTTATCTTTCTCTGTTTGATTTATTTCACTTAGTATA
>NW_006324085.1:0-286 GCF_000327345.1 Myotis davidii
TGCTGCAATGAACATGGGAGTGCAGATATCTTTTTGAGTGAATGTTTGCCTTTCCTTTGGCTAAATACTTATAAGTGGAATTGCTGGGTCATATAATAGTTCTATTTTTATTTTTTTGAGGGATCTCCATACTGTTTTTCAAAGTGGGCTTGCATCAACTTACATCTCACCAACAGTACACAAGGGTTCCCCTCCACATCCTCATCCACACTCATCTCTTGTCTTTTTGGTAATAGCCATTCTAATAGGTGTGAGATCTCATTGTGGTTTTGATTTGCATTTTCCT
>NW_006324086.1:0-286 GCF_000327345.1 Myotis davidii
AGCCCCTCCCCAGGGCCGGGGAGTGAAGACATCACAGGTTTGGGGCTAAAAGTCACTCATTGACGGAGTTGGAACCGCAGTGCTTTCGTACTCAAAATGGCTTTTATAACTCTTGATTTCTAAAGCCGGTTTTACGAGATGTCACAGTGTTCATGTTTTTTGAGTATGTGTTTATTTCCTATGGGACTAATGGGCAAAACATAGATTTTTAAGTCTTCCGTATGCTGTTGACTTTTATATTTTTAAGTTATATTTTCATACTGTTGTATTTAAAAAGTCTTTTTAA
>NW_006324087.1:0-286 GCF_000327345.1 Myotis davidii
AAGTAATAATACAAGGTGAGTTTGAATCCAACTGGCCTTTTTACACTGAGCATTTCAGATGAATAATGAGTCTGTATTTTGTATGCATACAGTAGCCTTGGATGCCTTTGAATGGTACATTAGCCAAATGCAAAGATAAAAATGTGTGCCCCGCTCCCTGTAACCATGAGGCCAAAGAGGCTCCTTTCCTTCTCCCAAACCTCAGACCACACCCCTGGGCTGCATTTATACCCCGTGGGCACCTGAGATAGAAACCTCCCCAGCAGCTACTCGGCCACCTGGCAGC
>NW_006324088.1:0-286 GCF_000327345.1 Myotis davidii
CCATCCACTCAGACCAAATATCCCTGTTCCATAAATTCGTGAAGACACAATAGCCCCATAACAACATAGCTGCTCCCCTACATATATAACTAACAGCTGCCTTCCAGGTGGAAGCGGGAAATGTACAGTAGATAACCACAGCTAATACACAGAAAATAACTTCATGGTGGGCACATATATGATATAACGTGTAGTGGACGATGACCATGGCAAGGACAAGGGCTTTGGGAAATTGAACCAGGTCTCCTGCGAACAACCACGAAGATTAAAACACCCGAGATGAATC
>NW_006324089.1:0-286 GCF_000327345.1 Myotis davidii
CATGATCTCCTGGTTCATAGGTTAACGCTCAGCCACTGAACCATGTCAGCTGGGCTGAACGTTTAATTTTCAACAAGGCATTAGATCCTCCTGCTGGCACAGTTGGCTCATAGTTGATGTTGAAGAAATATGTTTCTCAATGAAGGAATACATGAATTCCATGTGTATAAATAATCCAACAGAACTCATCTAAATCATAGCTAAGCTCATAGAAAAGCAATGTCACATTAAGAGACAGAACTACATGCTTACTGAGCAGTAAAAAACAAAACAAAACAAACACATC
>NW_006324090.1:0-286 GCF_000327345.1 Myotis davidii
ACAGGGCTGCAGTCTGGGGGCTCCCTGAGGAATCCACAGAAGTGCCCTGGGGAGAGTGCCATCTGTGCACACCCGCCACAGCAAGCTACAGCTGTCAGGAGACACCTGTTCTGTGTTCCCTCTCAGCCCCACCTGTGACCCTGACACAGGAGGGCCCTAAAATGCCTGCTGGCGAGTCAGGGAGGTTGGGTGGGAACGAGAGAGGAAGCGATCACAGTGCCTCCTCACTGCTGACTTCTGAACCTGTTATAGACTACAGTTCTGGAAGCAGAGTCTGGAGCTTATG
>NW_006324091.1:0-286 GCF_000327345.1 Myotis davidii
AGGAGCTAACTCATCTGGCATCAGAGTGAGAACTGGAGGGGCAGCTTTCTCTCTGACGGAAGAGTTGACAGAGGCCATTGTTCCTTTTCCAAATCCTCCTCCCACAGAGCCAGCAAGCTGTGCCATATCTGAGACTCCATCAACCTGGCTATCAATGTTCGTCCTGCCCTGGTGGTTCCCTGAGATTCTTCCCCACCCAACTTGTGGTCCCACCCAAGCTCCTTCCAGTGGCTTTTCTATACAAATGGCCTGCCTTGGCTCATGCTTCAGACTTTGCTAAAATCTC
>NW_006324092.1:0-286 GCF_000327345.1 Myotis davidii
GGACAGCCAACCAGGGAGGCGGCTCCCCGGAAAAGGTCCAGCCGAGGCTTCAAGGGGGCGGGGCCACGCGATCACCAGAAAGTGAACAAGGGGCGGGGCCACGTGACGGGGGGTGGGGCCAGGTAACGCTGACCTCCCAGCACGAAGCCTCACGCTGAACCCCAACCCTAAAGCCCAGGTCCCGGCCTAAATCCTAACCCTTTTGCCCTGGGCCCTGACCCCTAAACCTTCCCTAACCCTTCCCTTCTCATCCTCCAGCTTTTGCCCTCACCCCCTCCCAGCGCTC
>NW_006324093.1:0-286 GCF_000327345.1 Myotis davidii
AGGTTCATCTTAGTCTCCTTCATGGTTTTGAAGGTCATCTTCCAACCTGGCTTTCCAAGTGTCCCATCGGCTCTCTATCTGGCCAGCACCCAGCTCCTTATCTCCCGCTGACGTCGCTCAGCAGTCTGACACCGTATTTCAAGTGCTGTTGTCATTATTTTTTAAATTATAGACTTTAGATTCGTTTCTCAATATGGTTTCACTACATTTCTGCAGGTCTGTATATTAGTCCTAGCCCACAGAAAACAGTGACATATTTAGGTATTAGTTGTAACTATTTTCAGAA
>NW_006324094.1:0-286 GCF_000327345.1 Myotis davidii
ATTTTTTAAGAACAGCTCCAATAAAGTCATGGCTTGCTACTTGAAACAAGGAGGCCCGGGGTTCTGAGAGAACGTCACCCAAGTTCACCAGGTGCAAAGCGGGGAGCTTGTGGGCACAATAGCCCTTGCTTGTACCTAGCACCAAGTCCTGGTTCTCAGGGTGGTTCTGATGGGCTTCTTCAGAATCCTGCTGAGTAAGCCAAGTCAATGGTGAAAGAAACATCCAAACCGGTAAAGAATTTTTAAGAGTTTGTTTGAGCCAAATTGATGACATGTGCCAGGGAGC
>NW_006324095.1:0-286 GCF_000327345.1 Myotis davidii
AAGTACCTTTTCCTTTTACTCTTCCTCCTTTTGCAAGTGGAAAAGCTCATTGTCGTTAAGTTTAATAAAGAAAAGTTTTTAGATTTTTATGTGGTGAGAGCATAGATGTCTACAATTTTGCCAGCTGATTTTCCTATCTGTACTTTGTGACTGAGTATGAAACTTCTTAAGATTTCGCGGCCAAATGCAAATTATTAGCATACTACTGACACAGCTGGTTGAAATATGAAATACTATATGAACATAGATATTTATTAGACAATCAGTAAATTATTTGAGGGTTTTT
>NW_006324096.1:0-286 GCF_000327345.1 Myotis davidii
TAATTTTTACTTTATCCTTCCTGCCTCTCTGTTTTGCATATGCAATTTAACTTTTCAAAAGGAAACAGCTTTCTATGGTAAAAATGAGAAGCACTAACTGCAGAGAACGCAGCGTGCTTTCAGTAATGAAGGTGCTCACACACACAAACACACATGCACACACACAACGCAGAGTGCAAGATTCACTACAGATATTTGAAAAGTGAATTAATATGTCTAGAATTTTCTCCCATTTTGGGTTAGTTCACTATTATGGATTGAGTTTTCAAAGCTAAAGATTTTGGAA
>NW_006324097.1:0-286 GCF_000327345.1 Myotis davidii
TCTTACACTGAGACTGGAACCTTCCATTCCTCTGGGCTTGGAAGCCAAATAACAGCATTTTGATTTTAGACGCTGCACCAGCTCTTTCCTCAATGCGCTGCTTGTGGTATTTTCTGAAGGCATGTTAACTTACTGGTCACTGTCTCAGGAAAGCCAGATTGCATTTTTTTCTCAATAAAGGAGGAGGAATATTTACTCCCATGACTTTGTTGTAAAAAACTTCCTTTTGTCTGACCAGTGTGGCTCAGTGGTTGAACGTCGACCACAGTTCAATTCCTGGTCAGGG
>NW_006324098.1:0-286 GCF_000327345.1 Myotis davidii
CATCGCTTCAACGAGTTCATGACCTCCAAACCCCAAATCCACTGCTTCAGGAGCCTAAAGCGAGGGGGTGCAGCGCCGGAGGACTTCCGCAACCTCCCGCCCGAACAGAGAAGGAGGAAGCTCCCACAGAAGGTTGATGAATTAAATGAAGAAATTCAGAAGGAGATGGATCAAAGAGAGGCCGTCACCAAGATGAAGGATGTGTACCTGAAAAACCCTCAGAGGGGAGACCCAGCCAGTTTGGACCACAAATTATCAGAAGTCATCCAAAATATAGACAAGCTGC
>NW_006324099.1:0-286 GCF_000327345.1 Myotis davidii
AGGGTCATTATTTAATGCAGCTGGTCCTGAGGGCAGCAGTGGCTGGTTTCCTTGTTTATCTGGGCTTGAAGGAGAAGTACAACTGAAATCTAGATGTTATCTCTAGGGAGGGAAGGTCAAGGGGTCCAAATCCCAAGGCCAGCTATGTGCCGGGGGAGGGAAAGTCATCCTGGGAGTGAAGTCTCACCCTACAATTAATTGTCCATTTTTAGGCACCTGGGGCTTTCCACTCACGTGACCTTCTGCACCTGGACCATCATCCTTGCTCTGCTCATGTCTAACTGCC
>NW_006324100.1:0-286 GCF_000327345.1 Myotis davidii
TTTTGTTTGTTTCCCTGTATAAATATAGGTGCTTTAGGGGAACAGCATTTTTTATTTTTTTTATTTTAGTTAGGTAAATACATAAGGTAGGGGCTACTGGGTTGTATCCCTAAGTGTAGGCTGAACCTTATAACAAACTGTCAAAACAGTTTTCCAGAGTTGTTGCTATGATATCTCGCACTCCCACTGCACTGTGTGAGGGTTACAACATTCCTGTGTGTACCCACCAACACCTGACATTGCCCTGTGTGTTTTGTTTTGTGAGACCCCCGAAATGGGACCCTCA
>NW_006324101.1:0-286 GCF_000327345.1 Myotis davidii
TGCCTTCTGGCAGCTCCCAGCTTTGCAGCCCTGAGGTTCTCCCCCAGGGACTCCCTAATTCCTAAACCACCCTAAACCTGTCTACTTTACCCCTAAAAACTCCTTTCAACATGAACATAGTAAATATAACTATTAATATAGACATTGGTATATTTGTATGTATTACACAGAATATTAATGTAGTCTTGGCAATTCCATTGTATAACATATTTCGTTCTAACTGGTTGATTTGTGAAATAAAATGATAAAAATTAAGAAAGAAAAATAAGATGGGCATTTTTAAAAA
>NW_006324102.1:0-286 GCF_000327345.1 Myotis davidii
CCAGGGCAACTATCTATATGGAAGAAACAATGAACGAGATAATTCAAAGACAATGGATCTGAACAGGAATTAGTCTCAAAAACCAAAATATAACTGTGGCCCTGCACTAAATCTAGGAGTTTTAAGAGTCAGGTGACCAATGAGTTTCAGCTCAGGTCCCTTTTGAAGTAGGGGACATATGTTGGGACCACCCTTGGTTGCCTCTGGTCCCAGGAGGCATAACAGAAACACACAAAGCAGCAGAATGAGCCCCACACTCATCACTGACGAGTGGGGGCTCCTAGGG
>NW_006324103.1:0-286 GCF_000327345.1 Myotis davidii
AAATGTCCTTGGGTGAGGATTAACAAAAAACAAATAAACAAAACAAATAAACTCCTAGTAATAGTTCATTGATATTACCAGACTGCTGAAATTTGTACTGTCCCTATTGTAAATGGTTCAGAATGTGGGCTATATTGAAATGAGAAAAGTGAAGGAGACAAACTGTATGACCAAATGATTGTGGGTGACTTATTTGAAATCATCATTTTCTTTATTTTTTTCTCTCTTGCATTGTATAGGAATGGTTGAGCTCATTGCTCCTACTGCTTTCTTTGTACCTATATCC
>NW_006324104.1:0-286 GCF_000327345.1 Myotis davidii
AAAAGCTTGTTTTCATTTACTAGGATCACATGTGAGATGGTACCATCAAAATATTGTAAGTGAAGGAGCCGTAGAGAGCTCCTCCCTCTTCCCTGGTGTACTCATGATCTGGGGCTGCTTTAACAAATTACAACAAAATCAGTGGCTCAAAACAACAAACTTGTCCTCACAGTTTCAGAGGCTAAAATTGCAGAATAACAGAGAATGCATGGCAATGGACATAGTTAACTTCAGAGCTAATTTGGAAGTTTTAAAAAAGACAATGGTTAATAATGATTTAACTGTT
>NW_006324105.1:0-286 GCF_000327345.1 Myotis davidii
AGCAATCCCGAGAAAAAGAGAACAAAGCTGGAGACAGCACACTATTGGACTTCAAATTATATTACAGAGCTCTGACAATAAAAACAGCATAGTATTGGCAGAAAAGTAGACACAGAGACCAATGCAACGGAACTGAGAGCCCAGAAATAAAATCACACATTTATGGGTAGATAATTTTCAACAAAGGAGCCAGAAACAAACAATGGGAAAAAGAAAGCCTCCTTCAGTAAAAGGTGCTGTGGAAATTGAAAATCCACATGCAAAAGAATGAAACTAGATTACAGTT
>NW_006324106.1:0-286 GCF_000327345.1 Myotis davidii
GCTAACCTTCCCACTAAAACAAATAAAAACAGACTTTTAAAAATTTCTAACAACTGTCAAAACCTTAAAGAAATGCCATTGCAGGAGTGATTGTCAGGGCAAAACTATAGGAATACTGGGAGTCCAGTGAGATAGCTATTTATCTGAGGGTATTTTCTCAACCCCAAACCTTTGAACCGAAGTTTGATGACCATATAAAGTTAGGGCCTTAAGCTTGTGTTATCATGATGGATGTGTACCAAAGCAGCTCACAGAATCAAATACAAATCTAGAGAAAATTCATTTA
>NW_006324107.1:0-286 GCF_000327345.1 Myotis davidii
TCACTGAGCAACACTGGCCAGGGCTGTAATGCTCTTTTAAATGAAAGTATAGTTGATATAGAATATTATATTAATTTCAGGTGAACAATATAGTGGTCTGAGATTTATATACCTTACTAGAAAAGTCTAGTACCATCTGTCACTGTACAAAGTCATTTAAATATTAGTGGCAGTATTTTCTATACTGTACATTACATCCCTATGACTTCTTTATGTAAACTATAAGTTTGTGCCTCTTAATTCCTTTTGCTTTCCAACACCATATATTGAAGACTTTTCCCCATTG
>NW_006324108.1:0-286 GCF_000327345.1 Myotis davidii
CCCCTGCAGCTGGGGACGCTCTGTCTTTCCCAGGAGTTGACAGATGGGAGTCCGAGGCAAGGCCCTGTGTCTGCCTGAGAGGAGCTGCCCGGGGCACTTCTGTCTCCATCCAGAGGTCTCTTCAGCCTGCTCGTCCCCATCCCCCAGGCTGAGTCCCTTCTGCCCCTGCTCTTCCAAACCGAGGTGATCCCTATGGGGGGTCCTCCCAGGGATGGGTGAAGTGAAGGGACGGTTCACAGAACCCCAGTTTGAGCGAAGGTGGGGAAATGGGAGGACTCTGGAAAGG
>NW_006324109.1:0-286 GCF_000327345.1 Myotis davidii
TCCAACCACTTAGTGTAAATGCACTTGGATACCCTGCTCACCTCAGCTGAACTTCACTGTGTCATCGTTATCCACGCCCCCTTCTCCCAATAGAGTTGTCTAATGGTGTGTGCCACCATTGTGTGTTCACCTGTGGTTGAAACTTTTGAGCTATCTTAGACTCCTTCTTCCTTACATCTCATGATCTGCCACTAAAACCTGTTAATTCTTACTTCGTAATTTCTCTCATACGAGACTCCTCCTTTTGACTTCTGAACTCAATGCTCTAAATGATCATCTCTCTCTT
>NW_006324110.1:0-286 GCF_000327345.1 Myotis davidii
TGTAAAAAATCAATAAAATATATTGTTTTAAAAGAATAAAAAAAAAAAAGGACCCAAATCTAGGAGGTCGGACGTGGGGTGGACTCCCCAAGGCATCCACAACCTCCGTGAGTCGCCTCCTCACCCCCACTCCGGGCGGACCCGGCGGAAATGAAAGTTCCCCCAAAACAGGCGATTTCCCCATTTGCAGAGACGCCTGTGTTTGCCCAAAGCCCAGCTAATTGCGCCTGCGGATTCGCGTCTGACTCACAAAGGCGCCTCGTTGGGGCTTAATTGGGGACGAACG
>NW_006324111.1:0-286 GCF_000327345.1 Myotis davidii
CCAGTCCTTTTTTATACTCCCAAGGTGTCCTTCTAGCCCCAGTTGGGCCCCCGCAGACCCTCACGGCCTTCATTATTGCTGCTGTCCTGTTTTCATCCTATCCGGTGGCAGAGGGTCTCTGCTCAATTAAAGGTGATTTGTGCTCTATGGGGCCACCAAATCCCATTGGTTTGAATAGAAAGGCACAGCTACTGTGATGTAGAATGTTCTTTACCTTCTATGGACCTGTGACCCCATGAGTCATCTGCAGCAGCAGCTTCCACACCATAATATCATCCAAAAGATC
>NW_006324112.1:0-286 GCF_000327345.1 Myotis davidii
GTTGATGCTCAACCACTGACCCACACTGGCTGGACCATTCTTAACTTATAACCGATTTTTAAAGTACAAGTTTCTTTTGTGATTTTAGTTTGGGAATAATCATTCAGTAAAAGATGCAACGTGGTTTATGCAATCAAGACAGCCTGTCATTACTCTTGGCCTCCTCCTTGAGGATGATGCACAAACTGGCAGTGTGGCCATGGAGGTCCTGTCAGGACGTAGGAAGGTCCTCCTGCATTTAGCTACTGAAGACTCTAGTGACAATGCAGATTCCACGCTCCTGCAC
>NW_006324113.1:0-286 GCF_000327345.1 Myotis davidii
CTTACTAAAGGACATTGTGATTGCTTCCAAGTTCTAGCAATCATTAATAAGCTGCTATAAATATCCATATGCAAGTTATGTATGGACCTAAGTTTCAACTCCTTTGGGTAAATGCCAAGAAAAAAGACTGCTGGATTGCATTGTAAGAGTATGTTTATTTCCCTAAGACATCATCAAACTGGCTTCCAAAGAGGCTGCAGCACTTTTCATTCCCACTAGCGATGAATGAGAGTTCCTACTGCTCCACATTATCGCCAGCATTTGGTGTTGTCAGTGTTCTGGATTT
>NW_006324114.1:0-286 GCF_000327345.1 Myotis davidii
TAAATACCAATGAAATCCATCTGATCTAGTGTGGTGTTGAAGGCCACTGTTTCCTTGTTGATTTTTTTTGTCTAGAAGGTCTATCGAGTGATGCCAGTGGGGTGTTAAAGTCCCATGCTATGTTATGACTGTCTTGCCATCAATCTCTCCCTTCAAGTCTTCCAAGAGTTTTTAAAAATATATTTAGGTCCTTTTATTTTGGGTGCTTATATATTTACCAAAATTATATTCGCTTGTTGGAATAATCCTTTTAATATTATGTAGTATCCTTCCTTCTCCCTTGTTA
>NW_006324115.1:0-286 GCF_000327345.1 Myotis davidii
GTAGGTTTGGAGCCCAGCGTTATTGTGTTGATTCTAAGCGTTTTCTTCTTCCCACCCCATCGGCACCAGATCCGATGCTAATTTGCACTTTGCAGACAGAGACTTTGCTGTTCTATTGACTTCATGTCTGTGAAATTTGGACTCTGATTCACAAATTAGGGGTGAGGAGAACAGTGGCAAAGACTAGCCAGATCCAAAACCAGCGAGCAGGAGTGTGCAGAGCTGACTCACTGACGGGCACTCAGGCCTCGCCTCTGACATCCACTCTGGTGGAGCAAGGGGGATG
>NW_006324116.1:0-286 GCF_000327345.1 Myotis davidii
TTGGTTCACAAAACTATATGGTTTTCAAGTATAGATTTCAAAGCATCATCTGTACACTGTAAGATGCACCCATTTCCACAAGCAAAGTATTTCCCTGTTCCCATATTTCCACTTTTTGCCCACATCCACTTAGCCCCCAACCCCCTTTCTCTCCAGTTATCACCAAACTGTTGTCAGTGTTTATGTGATATATAGCTTAACACCTTTACATTCTTTCATGCCCCACAGCACCCCTCCCCTCCATCAGCTGTCAGTCTATTCTGTGTCCATGCATCTTTTTCTGTTT
>NW_006324117.1:0-286 GCF_000327345.1 Myotis davidii
CTTCTAAGTCTCAGACCTGTATATCCAAAGGCTTACAGGAAAACTTCACTTGTAAGTTCTACCAGCATTTCAAATAAATATTATCCACCTCTTTCTCTCCCACTAAACATCTAATATACCTGTTTTTGTCAACAGTTCATCCATCCATCCTGCCACCCATAGTTACCACATCCTGCCAGTCACCACCTTAGAATCTTATGAATCTGCCATTTCCTGACCAGGTTCGGTCATAACCGATATTTAGACCCTCATCATTTCTCACTGGGACTTGGCAGTGACCTTGTAA
>NW_006324118.1:0-286 GCF_000327345.1 Myotis davidii
ATGGATATTGTGACAGCCATAGAGCACTGGGCTCCAGGAATGGCAAGACAGCAAGAAGATCACCATTGCGGGCTGCGGACAACTCTAATAAATTAGACTTGTGTTTTATCTTAACTGCCAAACCATTTCTCTGTAGCTCAGGAGAGCACCCCATCTGTTGGAATGTTCATTTATCTTCGTACTCTTGCCTCAGTTCATTGGGTTCCATATTTTCCTTACCCCATCTCTAAGTCTAGCTGGATTGAAGAGTTACGTTTATGATTATGAAATAAAAACTAAGTAACAA
>NW_006324119.1:0-286 GCF_000327345.1 Myotis davidii
TATTCTCCAGGCATAGCACTCTATCTCTCTCAGACAGACCATGGGTTCTACAAATATTCCTCACTGTCTTTTCAAATGTGCTGTGGCTGCCAGTGCTGAGCACTGTGGAGAGCCCTGAGCAATACATTCCACAAACTTCTCTTACAACATTTGCCTCCGGAAGTGCCAGAAGTTTCTGGGAGTCAAGGGTCTTACAGACAGCTTAACTGATCCCACCTGCTGTTTCTCTTCCTGGGAAGGTGACTATATTCATATCCATGGCTTCCACTTCTGCCCCTTTCCTATA
>NW_006324120.1:0-286 GCF_000327345.1 Myotis davidii
TATTCATACCCTTGTACAGCATTATTCGTTACCGACTCTGCAGAAAAGGAAGAATATAATAATGTTCTCTGAGGATGGGCTCATTTTAGAGTCTCATTTATAACAGACTAGAGTAAAGCAATGAGCTATCACTTTCAAGATTAGATTTATCAAAACTGTGGCTTCCATTTTGAGGGATCACGGATTTTCTCTTCCTCTAATCTGTTAGTATTAGGGAAGCCAGCCCCCATGTTGTGCATAGCCCTAAGGAGAGACCTACATGGCCCAGAACAGATGCCCGAGGACA
>NW_006324121.1:0-286 GCF_000327345.1 Myotis davidii
CTGTGAATAATGATGCAGTGAAGATTTGTGTACAAGTGCCTGTTTGTCCCTGTGTTTAATTATTTTGGCTGTATAACAAGGAGTTGGAATAGCTAGGCTGTATGGTTATTCCATGTTTAACTTTTTGAAGAACCACACTGTTTTCTCAGTGTGTTTTAACTCACATTTCCCTGATGGCTAGTGACGTTAAATATCTTTTCATGTGTTTATATTAGTGATTTGTCTATCTTTATTATGAAATGTTTGTTCAGTCTTTTATGCATTTAAAAAGTGAGTTACTAGTTTT
>NW_006324122.1:0-286 GCF_000327345.1 Myotis davidii
GGCTAGGGCTCATTTCTCTCTTCTAAAGAGAGTGGTATTTTAATTTTTCTAATGAAAGCTTTCACTTACCATTGATTCCATTAAAAAAATACACACAAAAATGAAGGTGATTGCAAACACCTCGCTGAAGCAGAAGCCGTGCTTCGTAATATAGCTGCACCTTTCCTAGGAAAACTGAGTTCCTGACAGATTTATAGACACGCATGTCACCTTCCTCATTTGATACATGCTTGGGTTAATATTTTATTTTTCCAGACCCAAGAAGATGTTTTTCTGAAAAGTTTTG
>NW_006324123.1:0-286 GCF_000327345.1 Myotis davidii
ACATTTTAAAATGCTGACACAAAATTCACAAACATCACAGCATCCAAAACATAATATAATGTATTTATTATTTTAATGCCTGACATACCTCTATAATAGTTGTCCCCTACTTATTTTGTCCAGATGTTATTTAATTATCTCTTTATATGACAGTAATTTTGTTTTATCATATTTGTATTGACTGAATAGAAAGATAACTTACTCTTTCTTCAGCATGGTTGACCACAAATTTTTTATTACTGATAGTTTTCTTTTAACCTTGACAACTTGTCATTAGTAATAACTT
>NW_006324124.1:0-286 GCF_000327345.1 Myotis davidii
CACCCACCGGCCACAGAGCTGCTGAGCTCAGCTCGGCCTCCAAACCCGGCCTCCTCCTCCGGAGCCTGGGGTCTGGGCACTCAGCGCGCTGGCTGTTTCTGAGCCACCATCACAGGGGAGGCCATCAGCCACCACCGGCCGGAGGGAGCCTGCCACTCAAGTTCAAGGGCTTTATCCTTCAACTGTAGAACTGCCCAATATGTATCAATATCAATATCCAGGCTCAAGAAGCATGCCAACCTGGGAGGGAAGGAGGGAGGAGAAAGGAAGGAAGGAAGGAAGGAAG
>NW_006324125.1:0-286 GCF_000327345.1 Myotis davidii
TTTTTACAGCTGCATAGTATTGCATTGTGTAAAGCTTGACTTTTGATTGATCCCTATAGATGTCACCCATTTCACATGAACTGTCTTTAAATCCTTACAGATACTGAGAGCATGAGTTTTTCTATTTTGTAGATGAGATCACAGGTTCTGAAATGATAAGTTTTCCCACAGTTACAGAAATGGTAGGTGAGTGATAGAGCTGCCCTTCACAGGCAGGTCTATGGGTTTCATATCTAGAACTGTTTCTTTATAGCGTTACTAGAGGTCCAGTGCACAAAATTCATGC
>NW_006324126.1:0-286 GCF_000327345.1 Myotis davidii
CAACCTAAGTGTTCATCAATGGATGAATAGATAGAGAAGCTGTGGTATAAATGAGCAATGAAATATTACTCATTCACGAGGTAGAAGGAAATCCTGCCATTTGCCACAACATGAATGGAATTTGAGGGCACTATACCAAGTGCAATAAGCCAGACCAAGAAAGACAGATACTGCATGGCATCACTTATATGTGGAATCTGAAAATATCATGTTCATAGTAAGAAATAGTAGAAAAGTGGTTGCCTGGGTGGTGGGGGTATAAAATATGGAGAGGCTGGTAAAAGGG
>NW_006324127.1:0-286 GCF_000327345.1 Myotis davidii
GTTGTAACAGTCGCTTAGGCTTTTATATACATAGTTTTTGCTTGCCTGGAACATCCCTTCCTTCTCTTTCTGATTAACAGTACACACCTGCCTTTGGAGAGCTGCCCTTCCTGGGTTCCACACAGTTCCGATGGCCTTTAAGTCAGAGAACTCGTAAGGGTTGGGCAATTGACAAAGGCCTGGCCAATCACGATACCCTCCACCCCTTTGACTAGTGATAGGTTTGAGAGGTGGATACATGACCCCAGGAGGGCCAATCAGAGCCTTTCTCTGGAATTTATGCTCC
>NW_006324128.1:0-286 GCF_000327345.1 Myotis davidii
CTCATCCAATCAGTTGAAGGCCTTGAGAGAAAAGACTGAGATTTCCAAAGAACAAGGAATTTTACCTCATGGTACAACACAGAAACCCTGCCTAATTTTCCATCCTGCTGCCCTGCGGAATTTGAACTTAGGACTAAAACATCAACCCTCTCCTTAATTTCCAGCCTGTTTGTCTGCCTTACCAAGTTCAGACTTGCCAGCCCCCATAATCACATAAGCCAATTATTTGAAATAAATCTATTTCTGTTTCTCTGTCTCTGTGTCTCTCTATCTTGATATCTCTTTT
>NW_006324129.1:0-286 GCF_000327345.1 Myotis davidii
AATTACTGCAATAACTGTTGTAAATATAAGGAATGCACTTGTGTTCTGCTGCATGGGTTTATTTAATGTTAATAGCTCAATTTCTCTAATTTATTTCTGATCAGCTATAGATTTTGAAATGGTTTTGTAATGGTTCTTAACACTGAAGCCATTGTAATGCCTATTAAAGATATAATAGTGTGAAGTCAAATTATCCTCAAAAGACTCTGAACTTCTCATTTTTCCTATTATATGTGACCAAAAAAAAATCTATTTCAGCCCTAACTGGTTTGGCTCAGTGAATAGA
>NW_006324130.1:0-286 GCF_000327345.1 Myotis davidii
GTGACCTCTTGGTTCATAGGTCAATGGTCAACTATTGAGCCATGCCGCCTAAGCCCAGAGTCAATTTTAAGACAGAGTAATGGGGCTTTCTTTGACCTAGAAAATTTCAGGGTGAAGAAATGTAAGCTAAATTGTGTAAGTGTAGAATCCGTTACATTTGCAAACTGTCAGAATATGTGTTTTATAATGATTATGTATACATTGTTAATCACACCCTACATCAAAATCTAGTTTAGATTTTGGGTTCTCAAGAGAATGCCATGTATATGCACAGAAAGAAACATTT
>NW_006324131.1:0-286 GCF_000327345.1 Myotis davidii
TGAAATATGACTTCATATATGTGTAAATGGCATCCAGCTATAAAACATGTCCCTTACAGAGAATAGCAGATGTAGATCAAACAGCAGGTAAATGCAAGAAGCTTTGAGAAGCAACAAATTCAAGAAGAAGAAAGAGTTAAATGGGATCCCAACTAGAATTCCAGGCAGAAGTAGAAGTAAGTCACTGAGTTGAATGTAAACAATAGTAAAACTGAACCCAGAAAAGAACTTCTTAACATACCAAGCAAATGTATCTAGTATCTGGAAAGAAAAAAAGAAAGAAAAG
>NW_006324132.1:0-286 GCF_000327345.1 Myotis davidii
GATTGGGCCCGAAAACCAGGCATGTGCCCTGATGGGGAGTCGAACTCTGACCTCCTGGTTCAGAGCCCGCTGCTTAACCACTGAGCCACACTGGTCGGGCTGAGCAGCTATGCTTAATTACGCCTTTGTTCACGAGGTAAAAGCTCTTCCTGCTCATCTCCCTTTGTCCTCAGGAAGGTCCTCATTAGTTGCTAATGTGTGTGTTTTTGTCTCCTCAGGGACTGAGGAGGATTCATGACTTTATTTTTGGGAAGAATGATGTCTCCAAGCGGCTGGCTCCCAGGGC
>NW_006324133.1:0-286 GCF_000327345.1 Myotis davidii
GTCCAGGCAGAGGAACTGCCACTGCAGTGTGCTGCTTGTCCGGGCACTTCTCTCCCTTCAAGGGAGGGTGTGCCATTTTGAGGGTCCTCTGTGGGAGGAGGCTGTGGGGATTGACTTTGCCCCAATGCCTCTAGGCCACTGACGGATGCTCACAGCCCCATGGCCGAGACCTGAAGTCCCTGGACACACAGACCAGTCATATCGGCTCAGTTAGCCTGAACTGTGCACCTTGGAAGACCCACCTGGCAGTGTGCTGGGTCTGCCTGCTATATTGGTGAACAGGGCA
>NW_006324134.1:0-286 GCF_000327345.1 Myotis davidii
GGGTCCCAGACTGTGAAAGGGCACAGGCCAGGCGGAGGGACCCCTGTAAGTGCACACATTTTTGTGCTTCTAGTATGTCAAATAAAAGTATAGAGTTAGGAAATGTAAGCATTAAAGAGGATTTAGAACTCCTGTCCAACTAATCACACATCCCAGGAATCCCATTTAAACTATTTCTGATGAATAAATAATCTAATTTTGGGGTGAATTGCCACCCTTCCATGCATCTCTAGTTCAATTTCTCATTTTCATTCATTTTATGTAAGAGGATCCAGCTCTGCTTCCT
>NW_006324135.1:0-286 GCF_000327345.1 Myotis davidii
GTTGAACCCTAAGACGTGCAGGGGCCTCATAGGAACTCCAGAATACAACTGTAATGGAACTCTGACCCGTCCAGGGAGGACACATAAGAGCTGGTCACTCAGGGCTCTGGGTCCTCACGGCTGTGTTAGTCAGCCGGGGAGAGAAACGGAGGCACATAAAAGGAGGGAATGACCAGAGGTTTAACTGCCTCTGGGACTTCCCTCCACAAACAGCACACTCGGGCCCACTACATGCAGCCCAACCCTGGCCTGTTCTCTTGTGAGGATTTCTATTGCTGGAGATCCG
>NW_006324136.1:0-286 GCF_000327345.1 Myotis davidii
TTTTTTCTTTCACTTTTAGCTTCTTACCCAGGATGACACTGTTGTGCCTGTTTGTTTGCAGTGCTGTTTATATTCTGGGCGATGTAATGGGAGTTTTCTAGCTGTATCCAGATTACTCACCCATGCATATAGGAATATCTAATGAATTAATCAAAATAATTTCTTCTGCTTTTAGAATATTTCATATTGCTTGCACTATAGGATTTATAAAAGGAATTTAGTTAAGATATATTGGATTGTTAAATATATTTGGAAAAATACGAGCTATATTTTAAATTCATTGGGT
>NW_006324137.1:0-286 GCF_000327345.1 Myotis davidii
CGCGTACGTTATTCCCACCATCAGCCGCTTCGCTCGGTGTCGGTAACGCCTTGTGCATATTCAAGATTGACGTTTAGTGTGCTCGTGCAGAAACACATCTCCTGGGAAGGGGAATGCCTACTGTTAAACAAAACAATACTTGGCATCTGCCACGAAACGTGTGTGGAATATTTTGTCGAACTGACCCGTCAGGCTGTACGAAGCTTCGCCCCATCAAGATAGAGAATACGAGTGTAGAATGATACACAAAGGTTTCCCCTGGTGACCACAACGTTTCAGCTTCTGC
>NW_006324138.1:0-286 GCF_000327345.1 Myotis davidii
CTCCCTCTCCCTCTCCCTCTCCCTCTCCCTCCACCCCTTACTCCTCTCTCCCCCTAAAGACCTAGATATTTCCCTGGATAATCAGCAACCCTCAAGGCAGAAGACAGTAACCTGGACCTGACTAATTACCACATGGTCCGGACTTTTGGCAGACTTAAGATAACATCCTGACCTATGTTTCAACTCATAAGTTCTAGAAAGATCCCCTGGCTACTCTCAAGTATGAGACCAGATGGAGGAATGCTGGAAAATACCTCAGAACTGTCCTCAGCCAGTGGCTCAATGG
>NW_006324139.1:0-286 GCF_000327345.1 Myotis davidii
TCTCTGTAAAAAATCAACAAAATATTAAAAAAAAAATAAAGAGGAAGTATAACAGTATGACCATCTGGTTTGCCCAGGGGCAGAAGGAGATAGTTTTCATGGAGGAGAGAGTTTTCATGCTAAAACCAGGAAGGCAATTCTACTTCGGTTGTCCGGGGTGAATGGTGTCACTCTGAATTAAAATATCATGGACTCCTCTTGGGAGGGGAGCTGTAAGGATTATAGAAAACAATATAAGCAGAGCCCTGAACACACACTGGCTTTTTAAAGGTGCTTCCTGACATCC
>NW_006324140.1:0-286 GCF_000327345.1 Myotis davidii
TACAGTATTTGTCCTTTTGTGACTGGCTGATTTTATTCACATAATGCCCCCAAAGTTGATCCATGTTGTAGCATGTGTCATAATTTTCTTCTTTCCTCTTTAAGGCTGCATAATATTCTATTGTTTAACTATACTATCTTTTGTTTGTCCGTTCATCTGTTGGACACTTGGATTGCTTCCAGCTTTGGCTACTATGAATAATGCTGCTATGGACTTGGATGTACAAATATATCTTCAAGTCTCTGCCTCCAAGTCTTTTGGGTATATACCCAGAAGTGGAATTGCT
>NW_006324141.1:0-286 GCF_000327345.1 Myotis davidii
TCCATATAGCTCTGTTTGGAAGTACAAGAATGGAAAGTATTATTGTTTCGGAAAGTCTGAACTAAATATAACTTCCTTAAGTTGTGGACCAGAATCAATATATATCTTTACTGTAAAACAGCCCTTTTCTATGGAGCACAAATTAAGTGTTCACTACCATCAAGGTCCTTGCTCTAGGACCAATTTCTTCTTCCGTGCCACACCCACACCTACCTCCTAGCCTTTCAATACTTTCCCTATCAAAACCTACTCTTGCCCAGCTGGTGTGGGTCAGTGGTTGAGCATC
>NW_006324142.1:0-286 GCF_000327345.1 Myotis davidii
GGGTGAGATATGGTAGAAAGCTTTATTTCTGTGGGAGTGCATCCCTTCTGTGAAACTAGAAGCAGAGTCAGAATCCAAAGTTTCCATTCCATTTTGGAATTGGGTCTGGTTTTGCATTAGGCTAATTGCAGTTCATTAGTGGGCCGAGTGGGCAATTGCAAGAGGGCAGGAGTGCAGGAGTCCTGCAGGCTGGGAGTCAATGGTAACATGCCAAGAGACTAGAGAGCGCACTTCTTTGCTTAGGAGATAAAATATGACCTGTTTCCAGGTGTGACTGACAGACAAG
>NW_006324143.1:0-286 GCF_000327345.1 Myotis davidii
CAAGTCACAAACAGCATCTGACATTGTCCTGCACTGGACATTGGGACTCAGAGCAGACACAAACCTAAACAGGCAGCCAAAATGGAGAGACAAAAACACAAGACCCAAATGGAAGAACAAGAGAATTCTTCAGAAGAAGAACTAAATAAAATGGAGATAAGCATTTATCAGACATAGAATTCAGAAAAATGATGGTATAAATGCTCAACAGCTTGATAAAAATACAGTAACTATGAAGAATGACATAGAATTTATAAAGAACACTTTGGAAGGAATACACAGCAGA
>NW_006324144.1:0-286 GCF_000327345.1 Myotis davidii
AAAAATAAAAAACAAACAGGTGAACTTAATAGATTTTATTTAACTCAATAGATCCAAAATATTGTCATTGCAATATTCAATCGATTAAAAAAGAATTAGTGACATATTTTACATGCTTTTCTTGGTACAAATCCTTCCAATTCCCATGTGTATTTTATACTTAGAGCACATTGCAATTGCAACTAGACACAGTTCAAATGCTCAGGGGCACACGTGGCCAGTGAGTGAGCCCTAATAAGTGAGGGGGTATTTCATGAGATGGGATTGAGGAGACAGAGTTGGTCAT
>NW_006324145.1:0-286 GCF_000327345.1 Myotis davidii
ACAATAATCCTTGTCTTAGAAAGTGTTGTGAGGGAGGGGCTCCTACCCTCACAACTTACCAAGACTCTCCCTCAGGCTGAGTGGAACAAGATCCACTTGCTGTTAGCTGTGCAGAACCATTCTGCAGCTGTGTCTGCACAGACACCAGACACACCTGGGTCCAAGGTACAGAGAAAACAGAACTGAAAGCAAATGCTGATTGCCTCCTTGCGTTGCCTTGGTACCTGCTCCTATTGAAGGCCCCGCCCAGGCAGTAGGTCCTTCTGCCAGGAGCACCTGCTTCTCC
>NW_006324146.1:0-286 GCF_000327345.1 Myotis davidii
AAGGAGAGTACACTTTAAAGGTGGGAGGGCAAGAGAATGAGAATGCATTCATAGCAACAACTATGTTGAAAAGCAGAACCAATGGATGGGAAACTCAGAAATCAGAAAGGCACTCATCATTCTAAAGGGAGGAGTGAGCAAGGTAGTAGAAAGACAGCACATAGTGTTCATCAGTTCCTCCTCCCTTCCAAAAAGGAGCTGAACTTTGTTCTCCTTTATGGAAAACAAAAATAAAAAATAAAAACATGGTGCCCAACCTATGAACCAGGATGTCATGGTTTGATTC
>NW_006324147.1:0-286 GCF_000327345.1 Myotis davidii
AGATGATTACTAGAATTAGTGAGGTGATAACATTGTAAGATATGAAAATGGCAAAGCACTGTTGTACATTTGATATGAACATAACTAGTACAACATTGTATACCAACTATTCATAAACTAACAATAAATAAATACAATTTAAAATAAGTTAATAAATCCAGAACTTCTCTTTTTCTACACCCCAGTGAAAAGAAAAAGCCTATCATTCTAAAATGATGGAAAGCCTTTTAATAAGGTCATGTTCTTTGTCCTTTAAAATGACTTCAAATTAAGACAATATATTAAT
>NW_006324148.1:0-286 GCF_000327345.1 Myotis davidii
AAAAATATCCTCGGGTGAGGATTGACAAAAAAATAAATAACAAAGGACCTTAAAGGAGACCAGACTCCTGGGAGAGGCAGGCCCACAGGCCCGGGTGCTGACGCCACAGGTGTGGAGAGAGGGATGGACGGCTTGGTGACAGCAAAGTGAGCTTAACGCCCCCGGGAGGGGCAGGAAATGCTCCCTGGAGGGAGTCCCATGGCCAGCAACCATGCAGAAAGACTGGATCCAGCCCGGCTGGGGTGACTCTGAAGTTGAGTGTCGACCCATGAACCAGGAGGTCAGG
>NW_006324149.1:0-289 GCF_000327345.1 Myotis davidii
ATCTCAAGTCTTATTCAGCTCCTTCTTCAGAAATATCTTTGTTATTATTGGCCCTTTGCCTTTTCATATACATTTTTGAATGAGCTGTTCATTTCTATCCCAAAAAATTCTATGTGGATTTTTATTTAGATCACATTGAATCTATAAATTAATTTGGGGTTATTAACATTTTTCATGATTAAATCTCAGTTTATGCATTGGAATATTCACATAAATTTTATGTTGTTTGGGGTGGTGTTTTTTGTTCGTTTATTTGTTTTTTACTATATAATTCTGTCTCCAACAAGTT
>NW_006324150.1:0-286 GCF_000327345.1 Myotis davidii
GATCTCACTTATATGTGGAATCTAAAATAGTCATAATCATAGAAACAGAAAGTAAGAATGGTGATTGCTAGAGAGTGTGGTCGGAGGTGGAGAGAGAAAAAATGGAGAGATGATGAAACAGTATACAAAGTTTCAGTTTTACAAGTTCTGAAAGTCTACTATATAGCATAGTGCCTATACAGACAATAATGTATTGTACACTTAAAACTTTCTAAGAGCTTTAATCTTATGTTAGTTAGGTGTTCTTACTATCACTACTACTATTACTACTACTACTACTAATAAT
>NW_006324151.1:0-286 GCF_000327345.1 Myotis davidii
GCTATTAGTAGTTAAGTTTTGGGGGAGTCAGAATTTATATGCAGATTATTAGCTGCGGGGATGGGGTGGTTTGGCACCCTTTACCCCCACATACTTCAAGGATCAGTTGTACAAGGTTGGTACCCTGTTTTGTTTTAAGTATTTTATTATATTTGTAGAGCAACAAAGGAGGAAAATCATACACTCATTTTAATAAATGCCTAAAAATATAATTCAACTTGGAGTCCTGATGAAGCTTAGTACAGTATGTTCACAGGGGTAGGGAAACTTTTTTCTGCCAAGGGCC
>NW_006324152.1:0-286 GCF_000327345.1 Myotis davidii
GACCTTAGGGGGGTGGTTGTGCACACGGTGCCTCGCAGCGTGCTGTGTGCTGTCATGGACAGAGGAGGCCCCTGACCTGCGGGGTGGGGGACATAGTGGCGGTCGTCGGAAGAGGCTTCCCGAGACGTGCGGGGTGTCTGGGAGTGTCCGGACAGACAGCCGGACAGACAGCGGGAGCAGGCTCTCCGGGCACAGAGTGTGACGCATCTGAAAAGGGGATGAGGAAGAGTTCCCACGCACACTGGTCAGGAGGGAGCCGGACGTCTGTCTGGGATGTGGCTCGGGG
>NW_006324153.1:0-286 GCF_000327345.1 Myotis davidii
TTAGAAAAAGTTTGGACCAAAATACATGTTCAGCTGAAGACCAACAAGGAAATCTTTGGATAACAGTACAGTTTTGTTTAAAACTCTCAATAACCTTAGCAATTCATGATGGCCATATCACAATTGAGAAGTTTTGCATAAACTAATGATTTGGAGGGTGATAAATCAAATGCTTGTTGAATTAGAGGGTAAACATTTGAAACTAAATTTAATGACTCCATTTTGATCCCACTCTTTCTTATGTTGCTACTCAGGCATACCTGGCTATCCTCAGTGAATTGTTAAG
>NW_006324154.1:0-286 GCF_000327345.1 Myotis davidii
TTTCCTTCAAGAAGACAAGAACTGAGGTCTCCTTGTCTCGCCAGTGTCTCCAATAAAACACTGAACACTCTCCAAAGACAAATATTAAATTGTTTAGAAAAACTCAGAGTTTAGTTCTCAAATGCTATGGTTTGTATATGAAGAAATTGCTAAAATAATGGTATAAGAAATTCATAAATATAATATTTTATCATCAACATATTTACAGTTTACTCTGTCTCTTTTGCCCACTCTAAGTTTCAGAGCTTGCTTGGGAATAAATTCTTCCAATACCACCATTGCCTTT
>NW_006324155.1:0-286 GCF_000327345.1 Myotis davidii
ATAAATACTGCCTAACAGTAGCATTAATAAAATTATGTTTTAAAAAATAATTTACAATCTTTAGCAATTTTAAGACTACATTTGTGAAATAGGAGTGATGTGAATATCTACATCACAGGAATGTTCTGAAAAGTAAGTGAGTTACTGTCTGTGACTATCCTCAGCAAAATGCTTCATGCCCTATAACTATTAATAGGACTATCATGTTAAAAACATGCAAAATGACCGTTAAACTTTACTGACTTAATTTTAAATGTCTCCTTTGAATCTAATGTGAATATCAGCA
>NW_006324156.1:0-286 GCF_000327345.1 Myotis davidii
GCATGTGGCTGCTGACCACTGGTCTAGAGCAATAATCCTAAGGACATCAGGCTGCTGAGCTTACCAGGTGATTATATCTAATTTTTACAGGAATGGAGGTGCCATATGTTTTTAATCACTGATTTCACCAATAAAAATCTGATTTTTAACATTCCTTATGCTAATTAGAATAACTTCTAGACCTTGTATTTAGTCAGAGCTACTTCTGGATTATATACTCCTAATAAGGATACTTCAAATGTTAGCAAAGTACCCCTGCCAGTCATTCTAATGGACCTTGCATATC
>NW_006324157.1:0-286 GCF_000327345.1 Myotis davidii
AACATTTGCTTGTGGTTAGTTAGTTTGTATTTGTTTTCCCCCAGTTTTTTCCAAAAGTAATAACCTTAGCAGAGGTGGGGCCGGGGTGAAGAGGGGGGCAGTTGAGTAAAGCCTTCTAAATTTCTCCTGTGATTTTGAGTCCTTTTTTGCCTGAGCACAAATGGCTTATGAGCATTTCATAAGGTAGAAAGGCATTGTGTCTGATCTCCCTTTCCATTCCAGTCAGATCATACTGTGCAGCATAATGTTGTTCAGGAAACTAATTTCATAACTTAGTCTTCATTGT
>NW_006324158.1:0-286 GCF_000327345.1 Myotis davidii
GACCTACTGTATATAAAAAGTTATGAAGCAGTAAAACATGGAGAAGGGGGCTAGCTCTGTGTGTATTTTGTGCAAACTTTGTAAGTGCATCTTCTCTTTCATATAGTAAGCACTTGATAAATGTTCAATTGAGTTTTATTTCCAGGATTTTCAATGTTAACATTCATAGCAAGATGAAGTTAGCAAACTCAAACTTTCACTTTAAAGCAAACTAGCCAAAACAGAAGCAAAACCAAGAACCTGTTAATTTGATCACTGATTTTATTTAACAGTATTTTACTATTTA
>NW_006324159.1:0-286 GCF_000327345.1 Myotis davidii
TTTCCCTCCGTTCCCTGGACACTTATAGTCCCAGAGGCTGCGGTCCCGGTGAGGATGGCGAGGAGGCGGGGCTCTGAACAGGAACCCGCCCCCCCCCACATGCCCACCTGTCACACACGCCCACCTGCGTGCCCCCGCGGTGTCCCTGCTACTGACCGTCCACGCTCTGCCTTGAATGCTCCTATGATGTCTTGACAAGGCCCTGGGCCATCCGTGTATCAGCCTTGTTGTTGGGGGCACGGGGGCGGGGACGTCCGGTGTCAATCATCCTATCACCAGGGGGACC
>NW_006324160.1:0-286 GCF_000327345.1 Myotis davidii
ATATACTAGTAGGAACTGATGGATGTTAATGTTAAAATTGGGTTATGAACCAATTCTGCTTTATTTATTTTGTTGTTCACTCATTCCAGCTTTGGCGATTGGGTCTTCTTACAGTGAGATCCTATTTGCCCTTGACATACATCATTGCCAAATTTCCATTGCCACTGTTCTCCATCCTTTATTACTTTCTGATGCTACAAGTTGCTTCAGGCTACTTTTGTGCATTTGTCTGCTCCAGTGCTAGAATCAGCCATTCCTCCACATAGATTTGCCTCCTTTTCGGGGG
>NW_006324161.1:0-286 GCF_000327345.1 Myotis davidii
AATGGTTATAAGGATGCTCAAGGAACTTAGTGATAAATTCAACAAAAAGAAAAATAATAAAAAAGAACATAGAAATCATAAAAATAACCAGTCAGAAGTTAATACAATATCTAAAATAAAGAACACATTGGAAAGGATAAACAGTATGCTATCTGAGACAGAGGATCAAATCACCAATTTGGAAGACAAATACCAGAAAACACTCAGTGAAAGCAGCAAAATGGGGAAAATTGTTTTTAAATGAGCATAGGTCAAGGGACCTTTGGGACAACATGAAGTGTAACAA
>NW_006324162.1:0-286 GCF_000327345.1 Myotis davidii
ACTTTCAACAGTAAAGATTTTTAAAAATAATAATAATAGCTCATATCTACTAAATACTGGCTTTGACCATGTCCCAGGCCCTAGTCTACGTACTTTACGCATATGTGGCTCATTTTGTCGTCACAACCATCTTACAAGGCCACGCCCTTCACACAGAGGAGAGAACCGAGGCTCAGAAAGGTTAGAGATCGGCCCAGGGTCCGCACGGCCTGAGTGTGGCGAGTCCATGGGCGAGGCTTCTGTTCACACCTGACGGTAGGGCCCGGTCAGTGTGTCTGTCGGAGCA
>NW_006324163.1:0-286 GCF_000327345.1 Myotis davidii
TAAGCTAAAAACCATGACAAGATGGACCCAAATACCAGAACATATTGTAACATTTCAAAAAACCTCATCCTTTCAAAGTATCGGTGAACTAATTAAGAAGTAGAGCTAGGGGAAGGTATAGTTTTCGCTTTTAAGCAAAACTTTAATAAAAAAAGACCATAAAGTAATTAAAAGCAGTTGAACATTTTCAGAAAATGGACAGAAAGCCTATAAGCAAAACAATGATAATTTAGAGTAAAGACCAAATTCTGATAATTTAACCCTTTGCGGTCGTATTAAATTTGGA
>NW_006324164.1:0-286 GCF_000327345.1 Myotis davidii
ATTCACAGGGAAGGACTTGTGGTTGGTAGGGTTGCAGGAAGCCTAACGGATTCCACCTTGATCATTGAGGAAAGCATTTTCTGTATTTCTGTTGGTCATTTGTACATAGCTTTTGAAGAATTGTTTCTATATCATTATCTGGGTTAATAACTATATTTTTTGGTTAAACATTCTTTTGACTACTTTGTATATATTATATGTTAATTGCTTATGCCATACTGGAACACATTTTTGCATGTGCTTAATTGCGCTTTTCTACAAAGTCCATGTTTTTGGTAACCCTGCG
>NW_006324165.1:0-286 GCF_000327345.1 Myotis davidii
AAAAAATATTGGTATCATTTAATGGAGGAACATTATTTAGCAACCCTGTTTCTGATCACTCTCCTATTAAAATCATTCAACCACTGAAGGATTTCATGAACATTTATTTTCCCTGACTTGTGTTTTTTGGGGGGAGACACTTGAAATGGCAGCCAGGACACCTCTCCTTTGCTTTGCACCCAAATCTACTTTTATGAGAAGCCCAGACTAAAGGTGTTTTCCATTCCATGTCTGGGTACTTCTTATAAAGTTTGATCAGAGGACCTGGGCACATTTAAAAAGAGCG
>NW_006324166.1:0-286 GCF_000327345.1 Myotis davidii
TATTGTCATGGTCAACTGAATACTAAAATACATGGCATTGTGCTTTTTATCAGGGATAAGTGATTTACTTTGTTGTCTAACTCTTTGTCTCTTTAAAACACTTCCACGAAGTAGTCAGTTTCAAACATTTTAACTTTAAGTAAGCAAAATATTGCCAAGTATAGTTTTTAGCATAGACATGCTGTTGTGTGTTTTTTTATTGGAATACAGATTCTACTCTCACTAAATGATACCCAACAATTTTTAAGAGAATTTTGGCTTGAGGTAGTATTATATTTTTAGCTTC
>NW_006324167.1:0-286 GCF_000327345.1 Myotis davidii
TTATTAACTATTAACTTATTAATTATTGCCCTTTGGATGTTGTATAACATGTCTGAGTGAGTCACTACAGATCATTCTCCTTTAACAATTCTTTTGCAACACCAAAATTTTTGCTCAGTTTATAATGTATATCCATTTTATGATGGACAGAGACCAGAGCAGTTTTTTTGGCCTCTAGTTTTTAATCTACTGTGAATTTGGCAGTTCTATTTAGAAAACATTTTAAATGTTTCAAACGTCTTGTTTAGCCAGACTGGCATGGCCCAGTGGTTGAGCGTCGACCTAT
>NW_006324168.1:0-286 GCF_000327345.1 Myotis davidii
TCTATGTGTCTGTTTTTATACCAGTACCATGCTATTTTCTTGTACTATAGTTCAATATCAGGAAGTGTGATACCTTCAACTTTGTTCATCTTTCCAAAGATTGCTGTGGCTATTCAGAGTCCTTTGTGGTTTCACATAAATTTTTAGATGATTTGTTCTAGTTCTGTGAAAAATTACATTGTTTTCTGTTATAGGGATTGCATTAAATGTATAGATTGTTGCAGCAGTATGGGTGTTTTAACAACGTTAATTTTTCCTATCCATCAGCACAGTGTATGCTTCTATT
>NW_006324169.1:0-286 GCF_000327345.1 Myotis davidii
ACACAGTCCTAGAAGTTCTACCTAAAGCAATTATGCTATAAAAAAGGAATAAGGCATCCAAACTGAAAAGGAAGAAGTAGAATTATCCATCTGCAGATGATACAATTTTATGTATAAACCCCCCAAATTCCACAAAAATAGTACGAACAAATAAACTCAGTAAATAGGATACAAAGCCAAGACACAAAAATCAGTTGCATTTCTATACAGAAACAATGAATAATCTGAAAAAATTACCAAAAAAAATCCATTCACGATAATATAAAAAAAGAATAAAATACGTAGA
>NW_006324170.1:0-286 GCF_000327345.1 Myotis davidii
TTAGTAGTACCTTCCTCTCCAGTTTTCTGAGAACTTGAAATAGCTCCGAAAATATGAATTTTTTTTAAAACAAAACAAAACAGTAACATAGCAACTTTATATAATCATAACAAATTTTGGGGAACTAGTCCTCAGGTTTATTGTCTGTGTGAAAATGCCTATAAGATATAAGATCTTTGCTAGGTGTTTGAGCACAAAAGAAAAAACAACAACTCATGGATGGAGAGCAGTGTGGTGATTGCGGGGGTGGAGAGGGATGGATGGAGGTGGAAGAGGGCATAGAGGG
>NW_006324171.1:0-286 GCF_000327345.1 Myotis davidii
TAAGAGGCATGTTACAATCCCTATCAAAATTCCAATGGCATGTTTCACAGAAATAGATCAAACAGTACTAAAATTTATATGGAACTACAAAGACCCAGAATAGCTAAAGCAATCTTGAAAAAGAACACAGCTGGAGTCACCATGCTTCCTGATTTTAACTATATTAGGAAAATTTAATAATGAAAACAGTATGGTATTGACATAAAGATAGGCACATAGATCGGTGGAACAAATAAACCCATGTGTATATGTAAATTAATTTATGACAGAGGAGCCAAGAATATAC
>NW_006324172.1:0-286 GCF_000327345.1 Myotis davidii
CCTCACCCTCACCCTCACCCTCACCCTCACCCCGGCCCCTGGCCCCGACCCTGACCCTTGGCCCCTGGCCCCGGCCCTGGCCCCGACCCTAACCCTACATCCCTATAACATTGTAACCGGTGACCACTGACCGGTAACCGGTGACCTGGTAACCAGTGACCTGGTAACCAATAACCGGTAACCTGGTAACTGGTAACCAGTAACCCGTGACCCGGTAACCAGTGACCATTAAGCAGTAACCGGTAACCTGGTTAATGGTAACCAGTAACCGGTAACCTGGTAACCA
>NW_006324173.1:0-286 GCF_000327345.1 Myotis davidii
ATTCAAGTGTGGCAAAATATTGTAATTTCCCACTCTCACCTCAATATATTAATATAAGTTTAAAATTTCACATGGACTTAGAAAACAAATATCAAGTAATTATTCTAATAAGAATTAAATAATTGATTTTATATATCTGGATGAGAAATTACACATAAGTGTTTATATTAAGTGGGTAAGACGAATACTCCATGGTCAGAAGAAAAAAGAAAGTACACATTGAAGTTAAGGAGCTTTGTTTCACAATACTTACAGTTTTATGGATTTTATACATACCCATCTTACC
>NW_006324174.1:0-287 GCF_000327345.1 Myotis davidii
GAAAACAAAAATTAGCGCAATGTTTCTTGTCATTGAATGAAAAGGAGAAATTAAAAATATTCTTAGGGTCTGTATCTGAGTGACTTTGAGGCTGAAAAAAGTGGCCTCTTAGCCCTACAGGCTACCACCACGGGCTGCAGGTTCCTTCACCTCTGAGGTACTTACCCCAACAACAGTAGTCATTGTGGGATGCCCTTGAAGCCACATAAGGATTTCTCTTTGCCTTAGGCCTCAGGGAGCTTAAGGAGGCTGGTTATGAGGAGGAACTTTCACATGTGAAAAGAATG
>NW_006324175.1:0-286 GCF_000327345.1 Myotis davidii
TTCTTTTCAGAATTGAAATGGCTATTCTAGTACCTTTGCCTTTTCATATAAATTTTAGAATAAGGCTTATGTATGTCTATAAAAATCTGGCAGGGGTTTTGATAGGAAGTGCAGTAAGCTCTTAGCTCAGTTTTGGGACAATTAACATTGTTACTGTGTCTTCTAGTGCAATCTCTTTATTTAAATTTAGAGATTTTATTTTTTTTAATAACATTTTTTAACGTTGACATTATTGCAGGTGTCCCCCTTTTCTTCCCACCTTTATCTACCTCCACTCACCCCTACA
>NW_006324176.1:0-287 GCF_000327345.1 Myotis davidii
TTCCACATATCCTACATTCATATGGTTTCTCTTCAGTGTGAGTTCTCTCATGTCTTCGAAGACAACTAGGATACATGAATGCTTTGCTACATTTTTCACATTGATAGGTCTTCTCTCCAGTGTGGTACCTTTCATGATTTCGATAGGACCTGATAAGAGTGAATACTTTCCCACATTCCTTACATTGATATGGAGTATTTCCTGTGTGCATTTTCATGTGTCCTTTAAGGGAGCTGTGATAACTAAAAGCTTTACCACAGTGTTTACATTCATAGGACTTCTCTCCA
>NW_006324177.1:0-287 GCF_000327345.1 Myotis davidii
AAATCAATAAAATATATTAAAAATAAATAATTAATTAATTTAAAAAAGAATAAAGTTAGTCCTACTAAATTTGTTGAAGAGCACACTAATGTGTTTTAAAGATGAACTACAGTATTGTTTTGAAATAAGAAATTGGAGATGATATGCCAAGACTGATTTTTTTCTAAACCCAAACCAGATGCCACACCATATGTTTTGCTAATTCACTCCATTCAGATGTTAATCGATGTCCAAGTGCTCATCAGACTTCTTGGTAGTGTAAGGCCAGGAAGAAGCCTCTCCCTCCC
>NW_006324178.1:0-287 GCF_000327345.1 Myotis davidii
CCCCCTCCCCCACACCCTTTACCTCTTGGAATTGCCTAAGGAAAAGCTGACTCATGATATAAGTAACAAGCAGGACTAGTAAAACTCTAAGGAATTACAACTTTCTGACTAGAAAATGGCCCTTGAACATGGAAACAAATGGGCAAGAGCTTTCTTTCTTTTTTTTTTGCTTCTCTTCCAAGGACAGACTTGGGAGCAACACTTCTGCTGTACCATGGACCCATAAGACCCTGAGTGAAAACCCATCCTTCTGACTAGAGCAGGGATGGCGAACCTTTTGAGCTCGG
>NW_006324179.1:0-287 GCF_000327345.1 Myotis davidii
AGAGAGAGACAGAGAGAAGAAAGAGGGAGAAAAGGGACTAACTCCCAGCAATGAACACAATTAGTTTATCTCTCTGAAATTAGATCTCATCAAATACTCTGAAAACCATGGGCAGCAGAGACAAATTCTGTTCACCAATTGAATTCTCTACATGTCCCTGGCCTCTTTTAGTTAGATAGAGCTACTATACTGATCCTAACAAATTCTAGCTGATTTGCTATAAACAGGAGTAGCTGTGCCGCTTCTGAGTTGGATGATTCTAACATGGATGCACAGCCCTCCAGTCC
>NW_006324180.1:0-287 GCF_000327345.1 Myotis davidii
GCCGTAGTTTGAGGACCCCTGCATTAAATACTAGCTATTACTATATTTGATAGATGATTGTTTTATAATCTCTAAGATTCCCTGATAAAATGGTTACTTCTTAAGATATATAGTTACATTTTCATTGATAAGAATAAAGTTATCAGTAAGTAGCTTTTTATTAACAGGAGAATCACAATTGCCATTTAAATTATTTTACCTATATATTTTGAGAACACAGTCAAATGCTTAAGAGATAGCTAATCAGGACTGAGCAGTGGTCTGAGACTGTAAAAAAGAAAAAAAAA
>NW_006324181.1:0-287 GCF_000327345.1 Myotis davidii
AGTTTGGCCATAAAGGATGACATGTAATTGGAAGCTGAGAAAAGAATAGAGAAAAACCAAACCTTAAGGTATGGGGGCATGAAATAGCATAGTATATGTTCAAGGAATGTCAAAAATTACATAGTGGATATATATGTACCCTTTGAATATATTCAATGTGATATTGCTTTAGTGTCAATTTTTTTCTGAAATCAGTATGGCCCTTGTAAGGAAACTAACAAAACTTGACATCAAACACAAATACAATAAATAGTTAATTTTAAGAAGTAATCCATTTGATTTATTAA
>NW_006324182.1:0-287 GCF_000327345.1 Myotis davidii
GCATGAATTTGTGCATGGTGGGGTCCATCGGGGACGGGCGGGCAGGGGGGAGGGGATGCAGGAGTTTGGTTACCAACCCCATCCCCAATCGGGGTGGGGGGACGATTGGGGGCGAGGCTGTCCAGGGGCAGAGACTATGAGAGGTTGGGGGGCCAATCAGGGACCCCATCGGGCAGGTTTGCCACTTCAGTATGCCTCATAGTGACTGATCGTTCTAATGTTCTGATCATTCCATTCTTCTGGTTGCTTGGCTTTTATATATATACTAGGGGCCCGGGGCATGAAAT
>NW_006324183.1:0-287 GCF_000327345.1 Myotis davidii
TTTATAAGAATGCACCAAAAAACATTTAAATATACAAAAAATGATTGCAGTCTTCATCTGTTAGTATATAGGTCATTGAAAATAAGGATTCCCAAACATCTGATTCAGTTACTTGGGGGATCTGTATTTTTTAACTTCTCTGGGTTATTCTGGGGCTAATAGAATACATTTTCTGGGTTATTCTGAGGCTAATAGAATACATTCTGATAGTCTACATTCTGAGAAAAATAAATAGAGTATAAGCCACTCTCTTCTTTGCTGTTTTACTCCATTCTTCACAAGAACTG
>NW_006324184.1:0-287 GCF_000327345.1 Myotis davidii
AAAACTTACCGAAGTGGGTTTAATTAACATGGAAACAATGAATTCAAAGCAGCAAGAATAGCCATCTCCGCTGAGGAGTTTTGGGGCAAAGGGGAGAATGACATAGTGTAGTAGCTAGAGAGCAAGAGGTGAAGAGAGGGTCTTATTTTTTTACTAAGATGAGACAAATAACCCCGTGTTAAAGAAAATTTATGGTGCTTCCATTAACATCTCAAACTTAACATGTCCCAACTGAGCTCCTACTATCCACCCTACAAACATACCCCAGCATCCTTCCCCCCGCGGTG
>NW_006324185.1:0-287 GCF_000327345.1 Myotis davidii
GAGCCAAACCAGCTAGTGCTATTTTATATTTCCAATTAGAAGACCTGGAGTCAAATGATGGGCAGCTCTGTGACCTTATCCACTTGGGTGAATACACATTTATAATCTTGGAGAATTAAAAAAATTATTTCTTCTTTCTCTTTCTCAATAATATTATAAAACTGATTAATAAGATTTCCAAAATAATTTTAAAAACTGAACTTTTCCCCCCAACTATGGCTGGGAAAAACATTATTTTCAGTCCAGAAGCTGGAATATTATTTTTAAATCAAAACATCTTTGTTTAG
>NW_006324186.1:0-287 GCF_000327345.1 Myotis davidii
AGGCAGGACAATGAGTATCTTTCTCAGCCGACCTGGCTTCCCGAGGTGCCTGCTGTGCCCCTGACTTGATTCCAGGCTGTACCTAATCAGTCATGTCCCTCAGAGTCTGTGCCATCCTCCACCTGGCCTGATGCCCTATCCTTCCTCATCATAAGCTCCTTCACGCTCACCTGCTACCTCCATCCTCGAGGTACGTCCAGGCACCCTTGACCTCCCAGAGGGGCTATACCAGAGTATCTGATTTTCAGATGATTCTAAGCTAGCCGTGGGCAAACTACGGCCCGCGG
>NW_006324187.1:0-287 GCF_000327345.1 Myotis davidii
AGCAAGCAAACAAACACATAAAACCAGAAAAGCTTGAATTCTAGTAATAACCTCTCTAACTCAAAGCCCCAGACACCCCCTCCACCAATTTTTTTGTCAATGAATCAGTTAGTTATTGCTGTATAACAAAGCATCCCAAGTCCCACTGGCTTCACATAACAACTGTTTTTGCTTGGCTGGTGTGGCTCGGTATTTGGGTGTTAACCTATGAACTGGGAGATCATAGTTTGATTCCCGTTCAGGGCATGTACCCGGGTTGCAGTCTAGATCCCCAGTGTGGGGCATGC
>NW_006324188.1:0-287 GCF_000327345.1 Myotis davidii
GCCTGAGAACTTGGCCTCAAGTCTGTCAGTGGCAAGACCAGCCTGGCCTCTCCCTGAAAGCCTGTGGTTTTCTGTGATGCCAGGATACTTCCCATGTGCCAGTATGTTCCTTAAAATAGTATTTTACATGACTTTTAAAGTTGCAAAACATTTTACCTTTTCCAATAAAAATATAAATAGCTTTCTCTTTTTTTAAACCTTGCAGAGTATTAGGAAGACAGGTCATCCTGCCAACCGATGAAGGGGTCCGCCACTTCCAGGGCAGCGAGCCTCGCTCTGCAGGTCAC
>NW_006324189.1:0-287 GCF_000327345.1 Myotis davidii
TGTTCCAGGATCGACCCAGAGCTTCAGGCAATTGTGTCACTGGCCTGAAAGCATATACGTTTGGAGCTAGAAGGCAACTGCCCAAAAGAGTCCAAACTGCTTAAGGTAAACATTACAATAAAATGCAGTGCCCCCATTCCCAAACAGAGCTAGGAACAAAAGAGACTGATGGTGGGACAACCTAAGAATCTTCCTGAACTTGGGTCAAGAAGGCACCATAGCATGCAGTACACTTGCCTAGTATATGAGAAATTTTTTTGTATGTTTTTTAAAATATATTTTATTGA
>NW_006324190.1:0-287 GCF_000327345.1 Myotis davidii
TACCTCGTTTGGAAAATGCACAGCTGTGAGAATTAATAATTGGATGGTAATGGTTACTTTCATATGTTTATTGGATTTAACAAAGAATTACATGTTTAGATAAGTATAACTTCTATCAGAATTGTATAATATACAACATGAATACAAAATATGTACTTAACACATTTTGTTAGATATAATCTGGCAGTCACATTGTCTCTCAGAGATAAAAGTATGCTTCTACAATCCTTTAGCTCATTAATTAACCTCCATCACTTATGCTAACTTACACTGACTCATTTTCTCCC
>NW_006324191.1:0-287 GCF_000327345.1 Myotis davidii
AGCCTACCAGAAGTTTCTCGCAAAATTTATATTCATCCTAAAGAGAATAGAATTACAAATATATCCACTTGGACAGAACTGAAAATTTTCATAAAACATAGTGGTGGAGAAGTTGTCGTCTTTGTTTTGTTTGGTCTATTTCCCGTACTGACCTTGGGGGAAAGATGACCACTTTCATTTGTGATAACTAGGAAGGGAAAGGAGAGGTTATGGTAGACTAAGTCACTCATTCCAGACATTATTTTGATAACACATCTTGGGGACCCTGCCTTTGCATTCAGACTTCA
>NW_006324192.1:0-287 GCF_000327345.1 Myotis davidii
CCAAGAAAAGCCACAGGGAGTAATCAGTAGACCGTTCTGAAGGAAGGAGCCAGGAAAGAGTAGAGGGAGAGCTCCCAAGATCACCTGGAAAACAGCCATGAGAGCGACGCCTGACACTAACAGAATACTGCTGTGGTCACCACACAGGAAGTGCCAAGGAAGGTGTGCACATCTGTGGGCCACGGTGATCTATGAGGACTTCCTGAAGGAGGGAAATTAGCAGGAATAATACCTTAAAGGTAGGCATTGAAATGGCCATTCATCTCGTTTAATAATTATTTAATGAG
>NW_006324193.1:0-287 GCF_000327345.1 Myotis davidii
AAAAAAAAAATTAAAAACACTTTCATAGGACCCTGACTTTCACACCCAAAGAATCACCATGAGGGCCAGAGCCTCCAGTTCAGTTTATCTTCCTTATCATAGTATCCTCACCATCAAGAGTTCATCACACTCCAGTGGATTAGTTTGCTTCACTTTGTGAGAGAAAATGAAGTAGGAGACTTTAAGATGGTGACAGAGATAGAGTACCTCTCAACTTCTCTAGACATTGGGAATACACTAGGAATCAAAAACGTTCCTTTTCGCCCTAACTGGTTTGGCTCAGTGGA
>NW_006324194.1:0-287 GCF_000327345.1 Myotis davidii
GAGATTTGGCCAAAGTTTAGTCGCATGTGTCACGCTGACCTCACGGAAAGCACGGGAGGTTTTCTGTGTTTGCACTCCCTGCGGATATGCCAGCGCAGTGCGAGTGGTTGCTGCTGGACAGTTTGAGAGAACTAACCTGGGAAACTGTCTGGGTTTTGCTTCTTTACTTATTTATTTGTAATTTTATTTTTATTTTTATTTTTTTTGGTGGTGGTGGTGGTGGTGGTGGTTGTGGTGGGCTCCTTATTTTAAAAATTGATTTGAGAGAGAGAGGGAGAGAGAGAGAG
>NW_006324195.1:0-287 GCF_000327345.1 Myotis davidii
TTTTAAGTATCACTTGTTTAACCTTGTCCCTTCCATTGAGCTACCAAATTCCTCTACCAATTGGAGCATAACCACTGTTTCATCTCTTCATTGTTATCCTCCCTCCTCAAGCCTCTGTAACTGAGCTGTTTTCTCAACCATGTAAATGATCACCGGTGTTCTTGACAGTATTTTTTTTTCATTCTTCCTTACATTTCTATAATATTTGACCATTTCCTGTCAGTTTGCATTACTCTGTCCTTCAACTTCTCTCTTCCTCCACTCATCCTATATAATAAAGAGGTAAT
>NW_006324196.1:0-287 GCF_000327345.1 Myotis davidii
ATAGAATGGGAAGTGATTAGATTTTAGGGGAACATTAAACTGCCAGGGTGGGCTTCCCTTCAACCCGGGGAAAAGCCAGGAGAACAAAGGGATGGGCCCATGAGGACAGGGCAGTGTTAACTCTCGTGACAGAAATCATCTCTGGGGCTCACAGGAGGGCCTTCCAAGATGCTCTTTTACTGGAAAGTTCCCTAAGGGACCCTCTTCGTTGAGGAATCCAGCACTTTACTTCTGGTTTATCTGACTTGGCAGGTGGGGTCTTGGGTGTCTGTGCAACTCAGAGATTC
>NW_006324197.1:0-287 GCF_000327345.1 Myotis davidii
GTAAAGGGATCAAGGCTTATGCATTTTAAGGAGCTCATACTAGTCACAGCTAAACTTAGATGATGAGTGATGGCTATCCTGCAGAGAGGCCGACAGGAACAAGGAAGGAACCACAGGCAAGAGAACCACTGAAAAGAGGTGAACAAAGGCAAGGAATACAAATAGACATGATACGTCTGGGAGACAGTGATACAGAATTACAAATATCTGTGAATTAGACCTTCCAGAAAAGGCAGTTGAAGTTGGAAATTTACTGCTTCTTTCTCTCTCTCTCTCTCTCTCTCTCT
>NW_006324198.1:0-287 GCF_000327345.1 Myotis davidii
ATCCACTGAGCCAAACCAGTCAGGGCTCTCTGACTTCTTTTAACATTCCTGTTTAATTCATCCATTGCACAAGTATTTGTTGATGGTTATTATGTGGGTGGTGCTTTTTCCCATCATGGAGCCTACATTCTAGGATCTTTGGTATTCTGAAATTTGCCTTTGATGTAGCAAGATAGGGGTTTCTTTTAATTGTCCTGCTTGGAGCTTTCTTGAATTTTTAGGTTTATGCACTAGAGGACCGGTGCATGACATTCATCCCTCAGCCCAGCCTGCTCCCTGTTGAAGTC
>NW_006324199.1:0-287 GCF_000327345.1 Myotis davidii
AGGAGATGACCCCTCCCCCCAGAAAGTGAGCCCGGGCCTGGTGCCTGGAGCATCTTCCCCGAAGCTGCGCCCTTTCCTAAGATGAGACCGAGACACAGCCAAGGTGGGGGGACACTTTTGCCTGCAACCCACCTTTCACCCCTAGGGTAAAACCTGGCACAGCTTCTTAGATAAATGCACAGGCGCACCATGTTGGGTACAGTTTCAAGGGATTCCTCGCCCCTCTGTCCCCCCAAGCTCACTCATCCCCTCATATGTACACTGACAAGCATTTCAGTTAAGACTCA
>NW_006324200.1:0-287 GCF_000327345.1 Myotis davidii
CTAGATATGTGCCCTGATCGGGAATCAAACCCACAAACATTTGATGTATCGGGTGACACTCCAATTAACAGACACCAGGTCAGGGCTCTTTTCTTTCCTTTTTATTCAAACTGTCTTCATCCAGAAACCTGACTCATCACCTCAAACTCTCTTGCATGTCCACTCCCTTAAACATGAAGCACTCAGGACCATGAGGTTCTAGTCAGCATTAAACAATCTTAGGAACAAAGCCTCAGGACTGTTTAATACAGGGTCAGAGTTTCAGTCAAACTAGAGATAACATCTAG
>NW_006324201.1:0-287 GCF_000327345.1 Myotis davidii
AGTTAGTATTAGCCAGCAAACTCAAAGATACAGCTGATGAATTTGGGCCCAGTGACCCAATGTCTCTAAAAGCTGACGAAAACAAAAATGATATGATTATCATCCTGAGAAACTAGCAGAGACATTTTAAAATCACAGGATTCCAAATCAGGAGGATCAAAGGGAGTTCTGAAATTTTTAGGCAAAAGGGGAAGAGTTAGAGATTGGGCTTCAATTTTTTAATGACATTCTGCTTTATTAGAGACTAGTGACTGGGTCCACAGATTCGTACACATTGAAAGGAAATT
>NW_006324202.1:0-287 GCF_000327345.1 Myotis davidii
GGGGTCATGTTCCTTTAGTTGCTCTTGACACACATGGGATGAGATGGGGGTCATCTAAAGTACAACGGGTGTGAAACTTGACAAGTGATTTGGGATCTGAAGATAAAGTAATGCTGCCTTGAAGAGGGGCTTTTAATTAAAGTCAACATCTGTGAAACTATCTCTCTACATGGTTTCCGATTCATAGGCCACGTACTTTCTTCTTTCAATCACAAAAAGCACCAGGGACATTTTCGAGGTTCATTTTCAGAAGGGAAGAGTGATTTAGTGGCTCTTCTCACAACCAC
>NW_006324203.1:0-287 GCF_000327345.1 Myotis davidii
CTGCAGGTCAGTGTATGTCAAAATCTGATTCTAAGAGTTAGCAAAAGGGATCAGAAGTAAGAGTCTCTTTCTGTGATCACATGGGCAGATAGACAAGAAGTATATCTTCCATGGATGATATGGATAATTAGATGAGATGTAATGGATCTCTTTAGCCAAATTCAAGTGTAGGAATACAGCAGGCACCCAAATGACTTTGTTTAAATATGGATTTTCCCTCAATTTGATAGATGTTTTGATTAAGCAACATTGTGCCTTGGTTTTTCTGTACATGATTCTTACTCTCA
>NW_006324204.1:0-287 GCF_000327345.1 Myotis davidii
TGGCCTTTTCTTATTTCAATGTTGATGTCAGAGGAGACATTCCGTCGGAGATCCGGGCTGTCGGATATAAGCACAGGCAGAGTTATGGGATCAGCGTGGGTCACAGGAGGGAACCCGGCAATTTGGCGAAAGAAAACACTGGCCCCGCCAGTGAAGCACTTTGGATTTCTCACATCAAAAGTTCAAGCCAGTCTGGCTCAGTGGATAGAGCAGCGGCCCCGTGGGAATGAATGGTTCTGGGTTTGACTCTTGGTTACCTCAGTTGCAGGCTTGATCCCCCGCCCTGG
>NW_006324205.1:0-287 GCF_000327345.1 Myotis davidii
GAAACATTAATGATGAGAGACAATCATTGATGGCTCCCTCCTACACACCCCACACTAGGGATTGAGCATGCATCCCTTACACAGGCCCTGACCTAGAATCCAACTGCGATCTTTGGTTCATGTGTCAACACTTAACCACAGAGCCATGCTGACCAGACAGAATATGACTATTATCCCTGCAACTGAATGGAGCATGTGGAAAAATATAAATAAAGTCAATGATTTGAATTATACACTTGAGGAAGAAAATGGCTGATAAAAATGATTGAATATCTTGCTTTATAATT
>NW_006324206.1:0-287 GCF_000327345.1 Myotis davidii
CACCACTTTCACCAAGTGATCAAAATTAACATCACCAGTGGTAAGACATATGATGTGCTAAGACACAACATCACCTGTGGTACCCTTTTCAAAAATGCATAACCTCGTCTGATTGTGACAGAATTTCAGACAAACCCAAATTGAGAGCTATTCTGCAAAATAACTTACCAGCACTCATCAAAAGTGTCAAGGTCATGAAAGATACAGAAATAATGTGGAACTGTCACAAATTGGAAGAGGCTAAAGAGACAGATTAATTCAGTGATGGCGAACCTATGACACACGTG
>NW_006324207.1:0-287 GCF_000327345.1 Myotis davidii
TTTTTTAATGTGATATATCATGATTTGCAAAATTGTACTAAGACTGCATCCCAAGAACAAATCTCACTTGATCATGTTATATGATTTCTTTAATGTATTGCTGAATTTGATTTGATAATATTTTGTTGAGCATTATGGCATCTATGTTCTTTGGGGATATTAGCCTATAACTTTCTCTCTTTTTTTGTAGTGTATTCATCTGCTTTTGGAATAGGATAATGCTGGCCTTATAAAATGATCATGGGAGTCTTTTCTCTTCTTGAATTTTTTGGAATAGTTTGAGGAGG
>NW_006324208.1:0-287 GCF_000327345.1 Myotis davidii
GATGTCTCATTGTGATTTTCATTTGCATTTCCCAGATAATTCATGATGTTGAGAACATTTTCATATACCCATTGGTTGTTTGTATATCTTCTTTGAAAAAAATTCCTTTGCCCATGTTTAAATTGGATTATTTGCTTTTATGCTGTTGAGTTGTATGTATTCTTTGTATATTTTGTATATTAAACCTTTGTCACATATATGATTTATGAATATTTTCTTCTAGTTTGTAGTTTTCCTTTTCAATTTATTGATTGCTATGCAGAAACTCTTTAGTTTGATGTAGTCCC
>NW_006324209.1:0-287 GCF_000327345.1 Myotis davidii
GGATCGGGGGACCTACCCCTCCCTGGCAGCAGCGCCGGCTACAGACCTACAGACCGACTCTGCTGGGCAGGAGTCGTCTCCCATCAGCTTTCCTTCAGACCCTCCACCCCCTCCCACCATCTGCCCACGGGGTCCCATAGAAGTTGTCCCCAGTTTTGATGACGTCCTAGGGGCGCCCCTGGCGGGCCCGCTAGTGGGGATCTGAGATCAGTGTCCCGCAAGATGAGCGAGTTAGAGGGGCGCCGGTGAGTCCAGCGCCCGCACCGGGTAACGGGCCCGCAGCCCCG
>NW_006324210.1:0-287 GCF_000327345.1 Myotis davidii
GAGGTGCCAAGAAGGAACCTTGCAAGTGGAAACCAAAAAGTGATTGCCACAGGAAACCCTGAGCACACCTCCCTTTGCTACCCCCGCTCCCATGTATCTATCTCATGAGGACAGTGTTGTAATTGTTCAGTAGCACAGCTGTCCTCCCCTCGTCCCCAATACGTACACTTTGAACTTGAGCATGGAGACTTAGTTTTCTTCACCCTTTATCCCTAGACCCCATCACAGTGTAAGAGGGAGCTCGATGATTTGTATTGAATGAATGAATGAATGAATTAATGAATGAA
>NW_006324211.1:0-287 GCF_000327345.1 Myotis davidii
GCCAACAGTGAGTTTTTAATGCTCCACTGAGCACAAACAATAGTGCAAACATTTTTTTTAAAGGCATAAATGAAAGCAACATTGATCTCTGGTTATGTTATGCATTCTACCCCTTTGTGTCCCATCTCTAGTATACATTGGCTAATTGCTAATCAGCCAATTAGTTGTTTGCCTCCTTAGCTAGAGTGGGCTTCTTCAGAGCAGAGATCAGGCTGTCATTCATTCATTCATTCATCCGTACATGCATGCATTCATCTATTTCAGGGGTCCTCAAACTACGGCCCGCG
>NW_006324212.1:0-287 GCF_000327345.1 Myotis davidii
TCTCTCTCTCTCTCTCTCTCATATATAATTCAGTCTTTACAGTACAAAGTGTTAAAATGTCAAACAAAAATAAATATCAATGTTACAGTAGCTAGAATATTCAATAAAATAGATCCCTGCCATTCTTGATTGAAATGTTCAGTGAGACTTAGTTTCATTTGGATATTTTTTTTCCAGAGATTTGCAAAGTCTCATGTTCCTGTTATTGCAGCTTATTTCTAGGGGTAAGAAAGATGGGGCAGCTCTCTTCCAAGACAAAAAGGCAAGGGAGAGCGGGAGGAATCGGG
>NW_006324213.1:0-287 GCF_000327345.1 Myotis davidii
CTTGAGTCCAAATGGAGGGGTTGGGTGGCTCCTGTATGTGTGTTGCTGTTTCTGAGCCTTTGAATTGTAAGCAGCACACTTTCCCGTGCACCGCATCTCCCCTGAGGTACTCCATGTCTTGCCCCCATCAGCCATTTTGCAGGCCAACTTCATGCACCTCATTTCACGTTGTTCCTCAGCTGCATTAGGTAGAATGTGTGTTTGCTTTGTGAAGCATACATACACCTGTATCTGTGTGTGAAGGTGGGCCCCATCCTTTCAAGTGCACGTCTGTTGTGTTGCCCCCC
>NW_006324214.1:0-287 GCF_000327345.1 Myotis davidii
TAGCTGTCAAAGGGCTATTGTCTCTTTAGCTTCAGAATGGACACAAGTCATAATTTGCATCAATATTCACCACGCATGTTTTTCCTATGGCTAAATATGTTGTAGTTGATTTTGACATCAATCATACTCATAGACTGATATTCATTGTACCAAGAAACACAACATCTCAGAGAGCTACTGGTAGGATTCTCAAACAGAGTCCCACTCCCACATCCAATACATTTACTAACCTTACTTATTATATTAGTGAGGACAAAAATAAATACTCTATATTGAGTACTTATCGT
>NW_006324215.1:0-287 GCF_000327345.1 Myotis davidii
GATCATATGATAGTTCTATTTTTACTTTTTTGAGTAGACTCCCCCGCCCCCATGTTCATTGCAGTGTTATTCACAATAGTCAATGTACAGAAACAACCTAACTGTCCATGGTTGGATAAATGAATAAAGAAAATGTGGTATATTCATACAATTGAATAGTATTCAGCCTTAATAAGAATGGAAGTCCTGCCCTATGCAAGAACGTAGATAACCTAGAGGACAGTATGTTGTGTAATATAAGCCAAGCACTGAAGGACAAATACTGCATGATTCCACTTACATGAGAT
>NW_006324216.1:0-287 GCF_000327345.1 Myotis davidii
CAAGGATGGACCGGCTCCCAGCACCAAAGTAATATCATAGAGAATACTGCATTTTCACAAAAGGAAAATGTAACTTCACAATGGAAGAATCAGGCTGGCATCACCTTAATCTACTTATCAAAGTGAGTGAGCATCACTAACAGTGAGTTAGGCAGGGGTTCTGTATCTCTTCCCATGGTACAACACAAAGCACGAATCACCTATGATGAATTCTTTTTTGTTTTTTCTGCTAAATTGCCCTTCAAAAGACTTTATCAATTTACATTTCTACTAACAGTCTATGAGTG
>NW_006324217.1:0-287 GCF_000327345.1 Myotis davidii
ACAGTACTTAGCACAAAGTAGGCTTATGTACACGTTGGTTTTCCATTTATCTTTTCTTATCTAAGAGCAACAGGAAGACCTGAAAGTAAAACAAAGCATCGGGTCTGAGTGCAGTATTCTTTCCAATGTCCTACGTGATCTTTCCTGGTACCCTGGCATGGAGTTGATTCATGTAGGGAGGAAATACAAAGAAGAAAGGCCAGGGAAGCCCATTTCCATACCTGGGGTACTGGGTCAATGGGCTTAGGAATGATTTTCAGAAATATCTGGGCATTAAAAAAAAAAAA
>NW_006324218.1:0-287 GCF_000327345.1 Myotis davidii
CTATGCACTGAGCCAAACCAGCGAGGGCAATGTTTCTGTATTTTATAAATGAACTAGATATTGAATAAATTTCCAGTATTTAATTTAATCTTAAAAAGCTTTATTTAGGGTTTTAGATTACTAATAATATTTAAGGAAACTAAAAACTTTCTCTCCTGCTTACATATATTTACTTGTTATTAACAATTATGTTTAGATTACTTACAAAAATTTTATTTCAAGTTCTTTCCTACTGACAAATTTTATAACAGAGGTAACATGAACTTATTTGACTTGTATAGTTCTAG
>NW_006324219.1:0-287 GCF_000327345.1 Myotis davidii
GGGGAGCCGGGAGCCCGCACAGTGCCAGCCCTGCCGGATCAGCTCTGCAGGTGGCACCGCAGGGCCGGGCGCTGGGGGATGGAGCTGCTCCTGGCCAGCATGGGCAGCTGGGGAGTGCGGGTGGCGCGAGGGTCCCCTCTCCAGAGGTGCTGCGATTTGGGGTGCAGGGTGAGCTCCACCCACCTCAGGGTCGACGCAAACTGAAGGACAGAATTTGTAGGCAGATTCTGCAAGGTTCCTGGATGGGGCAGGAAAGCCTGGGAAACCGATTTCGTTTATTGCTCCCG
>NW_006324220.1:0-287 GCF_000327345.1 Myotis davidii
GACCCTTCAGTGCATAGGCCGATGCTCTAACCACTGGGCATGCTGGCCAGGCCCTGGCATCTACATCTTGACATGTTCAATTTCAATAACCTGACCTTGGATAATAACTATTTCCATGAACATGTCTGTGTGCTTATGTTGGGTCAAAAGCAAGCAAGAGGGAGGCAACGCTGTGTGCTAAAGAGAGTTAGATATGATGGTTACTGTTGATTAACAAGATTTCAAATACAACTAACCCAGGAAGTTACTAAGACAGGAAGCCAACAGATATACCTTTATCCTAAAAG
>NW_006324221.1:0-287 GCF_000327345.1 Myotis davidii
CCCCGTGGGTGACCTGGAAAGACTCGCCCGGCAGGCCCAGCGCCCTGGGCTCTGGGGTCGCCTCTGGCATTTTGTGTGATTGGGGGTGAATTTGAGTTTCTCAACCCAAGTGAGAGCTGGCATGGCCTGTCCTCGAACAGGCCTGTGTGCCCACAGGTCCCGTCAGCCAGCTTTCCTGGGTTCTGCTTGTCAATCTCAGTCAGGGGAGCAGGGCACCTGCTTCCCTTGCGTTTCCGTGGCTGGTTCTGGGGGAAAGTGGTGGGTCAGCTGTCCCTTCTCGCTTCAGC
>NW_006324222.1:0-287 GCF_000327345.1 Myotis davidii
TGCTAGACTGGAAACCTATGCCTCTGGAACATAGGAATGACACTCGGCACTCTTTACGTTCCCAAAGCACACAACAAGTAGTTAATAAATGCTCTTTGAATGCAGGAATAAATGTAACAGTGAACAATTAGCCAACTGTTTTAACTGTGCACTATACAAATTCCTTTCAAGTTTAATCTACAAAACCAATATAAGTGTAAAAGGCAGAAAGAAAATAACTAGGACCTTGATAGTCAAAAAATGAGTTAAGAATACCAGGGGAGCCCTAGCCGGTTTGGCTCAGTGGA
>NW_006324223.1:0-287 GCF_000327345.1 Myotis davidii
AAGGTCAACCAGATGATTGATCTATTTAGTGGCATGAGACTGTATCAGTTAAGTAGTGTTAAAAAACAAATTCAGCCAGGCATATTTAAAGATCTAATTGGAGCCATTGAATACTAGTAATTCATGAATTGGGCAACATCCCATATAGTAAATAGAAGGATGCTTTGAGGAGTTGGATAAAGTGGGAGGTTTTTGTAGGCAGAAAGATGGGTCAAGGAAATGTAAAAAGTGGATTATTTTGGGCAAGGTTACTTTCCCTTAGGGCAGCAGTTCTCAACCTGTGGGTC
>NW_006324224.1:0-287 GCF_000327345.1 Myotis davidii
AGAGCTGCCCTGGGACACCCCTCGAGCCCAGGATGCACACACTGGTTGTGTCAGGAGGACTAACCAGGGAGGGAGCCCACAGAAGCAGGACCAGAGCCCTTAGGGACGGGATATCCTGGGTGTGGTTAGGAGGGAGGGGCAGGGAGAGGGGGCTCCAGTTGCCCAATCCAAGGGCACCACAGGCAGGATCATAGCAACAAGCTGAAACCCAGTCAGCAATTATGGGGACATGGGGACTCCCATGCCTTTAAACATCTTTGTCAAAACATTAAAAACTCTTCCTGTGG
>NW_006324225.1:0-287 GCF_000327345.1 Myotis davidii
AATTTTTCTTCCTTCAGCTCCAACAACAACAAAGAGACCCCGTCGTCCACGTCCCAAACCTAAAAAAACCACACCCCTTCCAGAAGTACCTCAGATTCCACTGGGTAAATATGTGATTTCTCATTTAAGGAATCCAAATAGTCACCCAAGTTGGGATCCTAAATTCTATGCACATAATTGATATATGTCCTATGTATCCATTAAGAGTAAAAGCTACTGGTTAGGAGAACATGACCTGAGCACCCCATGCCTCCTGCGTGGGAATCTTCTCCATCAATGTACCTTTT
>NW_006324226.1:0-287 GCF_000327345.1 Myotis davidii
CAGTTGAAGGGTAGGTGCATCCCACCCAATTTTGAGTGGCTCTTTGCCTGGGCCCCATCTCTTTGTGGGGGCCATAGATAATCCCAAGACTTTTTCTTCAGAAGATGGCAAAAGGATACAAAGGGGCACATGCACAGCAATCAGGCAAGTCTCATATATGGGCCAAGGTGGAAAATTGGACTAAATACCATATTGGTGGTTGGACATCCTTGGAGTTCGAGTATATTTGAGTGGGAAAGATCTGGATCATAAAGCGAATGTAGAGTTCTAATCTTCGCTTCTGTTCT
>NW_006324227.1:0-287 GCF_000327345.1 Myotis davidii
AAAAAAAAAAAAGGCCTGTTATACCTTCAGGCTAAGTGGTTCCACTCCAGAAGTATAGTAGGCCATATCTTATCTCCAGCTAGAGATAAGTGGTATTTTCATATCCAAAGGCTTATTGTTGTTTATTAGTCTCCAAAATGCAAGTTGCTAAAGGTTATTATTATATGAAAGTAGATTGACTGCTTCCTCCTCCTCCATTAGGAGGACCTTTGGTGGATAAAGTATAGACACTAATGAGACATAATATGAAACTGGAAAATTGAACTGGAATGCCCTGAATTCCCGGG
>NW_006324228.1:0-287 GCF_000327345.1 Myotis davidii
GATGCCCTTCCAGAATAGCTTCCCTGTGGGACTCCGCATGACCTGTTCATTATTTGATTCATTACTGGGACATATATATTTCCAGTCGCTGTATATTTTTATTATGTTCTTGACTGTAAAAGTAATACACATTGCAGATTTAGAAAACATAACAAAGAATCAGTTTACCTCTATGGCCAACTTTCTTTTCTGTTCCACCCCTAATTTTGCCCTCAGCCACACTTCAAGAGCTCTTTTTGCCCAAATACGTTTCCATCCCTTAACTAATCAAAATGCCTCTAAGTTTT
>NW_006324229.1:0-287 GCF_000327345.1 Myotis davidii
ATACACAAACATGGTCTTACCAGACTCATCTGCGTAACATCTGCATGCTGGTGCTCCGAGATTTTACTTCAGTGGGTCGGGTTGGACCCAGGAGTCAGACTTCTATAAAGTTACTGCAAAGCCAGCCTCGGAACCCTTCTCCAGAGCGTGGCTGGGATTGGACAGTGTGGGAGGCAGCGGAGGCCTCGGGACGGTGGCTGTGGGGGCAGCCGGCACCTGCCTCTCAGAGGAAACCTCTGCTCGTGGCCGCGGACGGTGGCTGTTCTCTGACACGAGTAAGCGGCCAT
>NW_006324230.1:0-287 GCF_000327345.1 Myotis davidii
TCATAGGTTCGCCATCACTGATCTAGTCAGAGGGTTAAAAATAAAAAGATAATATAGAGAATGCTTAACCAGTTGTCCTAGCATCCTTGTTCCGGGGATCTGAACACCAGTTCTGCCACAGGTCATTTCTGTTATATGTGGATCTTAACTGAGCTTTCTGTTCTCTTCCTTGGATCTTATTATCTGTCCCTGTACTGCTAACACAAGGTCTTCATTATTATTCTCCCTATCCCCCCTTATTTTTCCTCTTTAGGCATGTCTGGCTATCCTATATAATAAAAGGCTAA
>NW_006324231.1:0-287 GCF_000327345.1 Myotis davidii
CTCCTCCTTCATCTCCTTTCCCATTTTTCTGTTGTTTACCTTTTGCTAACTGATTTGGAGCATCTCCAAGTTCCCCACACATTAATCCTTTGTCTGTTAATATGTTGCAAATATTTTTTTCTTCTTTTATCTCCTGTTTTCTTCTTTTTTAAAACTCAGTTTCATATCTTTATCATGAAGATTTTTAAAAATCTAGTCATATTTCTCTTTCAACGCAAATAGGAATAGTAACTTATTTCACTGGTGTGAAGACACATTTTAACATTTCTGAAATCAGGGTACGCCTT
>NW_006324232.1:0-287 GCF_000327345.1 Myotis davidii
CACAGAGTAAGTGCTCAGAAAAGCAGAGACACTCCCTGGTGCATCCACCTTCTTGAGCTGTGTGACCACCCGTCCTTATGTCTGCTGGCCACTTTGGTCAAGCATAGGCTTTATGGGTGTGCAGGTTCTCTCCCAAGACTGAGGAAAGGATAGTGGCTCAGTTCTAAAGTGGCACTCGTGTGTTAGGAGGCAGCGAGCTCTCCACAGGGCGGCACGATGGGGCAGTGGGTAGCTTTCTAGAGAGAGAGGAAGGAAGCAGGGGAGGGGGAAGATGGAAAACAAGATAA
>NW_006324233.1:0-287 GCF_000327345.1 Myotis davidii
TTACCCAAAGGGCAATGCACCCAGTGATAGCCGTATTTAGCCATTGAAAGCCCAGGACAGGTGTATTTACTCTTGGTGATTGGCATGTGTATTACTTTCAGCTTCTTTCTCAAGGTGGACATTTTGAGCCCTTTGTTCTGTTAACATATTCATAGGCCCCAGCGCTGGATCACAAGAGGATGAGGCTTCAGAGGCAGTGTTCCCCTTGTGGAGTGGTTTGAGCTTGTTGAGCAGCAACAGCCAGTATTGAGGCCTGTGTGCCTCCTTGACTCTGTTTTGCTTGCAGA
>NW_006324234.1:0-287 GCF_000327345.1 Myotis davidii
TTACAATTCTATTTCATATGATTTAATGAGTTAAAACACAGTTATTTACATCAACATAGTAACTTTAAGAGTAAATATCATGAAAGGAAGCTTGAAAAGGCAACACAACCTAACCAAACTATATATATTTTTTTGGAAAATTTATAATCAATACATTTTAAAATATGACTTTGCTCATGACACCAAAACAAAAAGGTAACTATGTGAGATGATGGATGTGTGATTGTGGCAATCATTTCACAATATACATTAAATCCTCACTTAACATCATTAATAGGTTCTTGGAA
>NW_006324235.1:0-287 GCF_000327345.1 Myotis davidii
ATAACATCATAACATAACATAACATAACGTAACGTAATGTAACGTAACATAAGGTAACTTAACGTAACATAGCATAACTAGACTCAATCATGAAAGCCAAGTTCAGCTTTCAGCCTGATCACTCATGGAAGCAGTGGAACAATAAATCAATGTTTATAGACTGGATTATCCTCCTGAGTTATTCCCAGAAGAAAGCAACATGCAAATTCAGCCTCATTCTATCATTCCATCTTTCATTTGTATAAGCTGAAGCTTATTAACATGTTAAGCGCCCAGCCTGTTTTGTC
>NW_006324236.1:0-283 GCF_000327345.1 Myotis davidii
TCAGACCTATCTATTCCTGCCAAGACTGGAGGATAAAGTCATAAGCCCCACTTCCGTCTCAAGGAATCACAGAGTGCATACACAGACTAAGAAAACAAATCCATTGGTCATCGATTGCTTTTAAGACCTGGAGGTAAGCAGAATAAGGAATGAGATTTCAGCGTTGTCATGGATTGAACTGTGTCCTCCCAACATAAGCTGAAGTCTTACCCCAATACCTGTAAAGGTGACCTTATTTGGAAATAAGGTCTTTATAGATATACTAGAGGCCCAGTGCACAAAA
>NW_006324237.1:0-287 GCF_000327345.1 Myotis davidii
ATAGGCTACAACCCAGAGAAGGTCCCCTTTGTTGCCATCTCTGGTTTCATGGGTGACAATATGGTTGAGAAGTCTGCCAATATGCCATGGTATAAGGGCAAGACCTTGGTTGAAGCTCTTGACGTGATGGAGGCCCCGAAGCGCCCGAGTGACAAGCCCCTCCGCCTTCCGCTACAGGATGTCTACAAAATTGGCGGTATTGGTACAGTTCCTGTCGGTCGCGTAGAGACTGGGATCCTGAAGGCCGGTATGGTTCTCACCTTTGCACCAGTCGGTCTTACCACCGA
>NW_006324238.1:0-287 GCF_000327345.1 Myotis davidii
TCTGAAAGCAGAAATATAATAGATTCTATTTTTTAAATGTTTTATAATAAGTTAATCATTTTATTGTGTTTATATATCTAAATGAATTTTTCCTGTTTGAAAATACCTGTGTGTTTATAAAGCACAGAGAAGTTTTTGTTATCTGTATAAGAAAAGAAAGGAAAATATTGGGAACTGTAAGCCAAATAGTTCAGAAAAAGTAGAACCAAAAGCAGGGTAGTCATATACAATCAGAAAGTAGGAAGGGGAAAAGCGTACAATATTACTGTGTTTGAAAATGATGATTT
>NW_006324239.1:0-287 GCF_000327345.1 Myotis davidii
CAGAGAGCAGCCTGACTGTTCTGATAAAAAGCTCATACATTGTGCTTCAGGCATTAAGGTTATTTCAAGACTGAACGTATAGAATCTAGACTTGAGGCACAACATAGTAGAGATGGTTTGGGGAGCCTTATTTTCTCCCCCAATTTAACTAAACTACTGAAAGTGTGGAAAAATGAAAATAACTATTAGTAAGTGGTAAAATATCTGGTCAGTTATTTTCAAAAGGCCTGACTAGGTTGTGGGTTTGATCCCTGGTCGGGGTGTGTATGGGAGGCAATTGATCAATG
>NW_006324240.1:0-287 GCF_000327345.1 Myotis davidii
ACTTCTTGCGTGAATTTTGGGACAGCCTTTAATAAACAAGCCTTGGCTAGCATGGGAGTCAGTACAGACAGAACGAATGGAGTGTGGTCTTTGGAACTCCGCTAAAAGCTAGCAGTTGTGACCTTGGGCAAGTTACTTACTCTCTGAGGACCGGACTTCCTTCCTCGGTAAGCGAGGGATGATTCAGAGGATTTGTGGTGACGCCATGACGAAATGTAAAGCCCAAGTTCTTGGTAAGTGTTGTCAATTATCGGTCACGAAACTGGCTTCAACTTTCACGGACCTAA
>NW_006324241.1:0-287 GCF_000327345.1 Myotis davidii
TTTTTAGTCTTTTTAGGATGCTCCGTGATAGATGAGAATAAAATCTTCTGAGTACTTCTAGGAACTAAGTCTCTTGGATGGGTTCCCACGTAGACTCATACTCATCATATGCTGAATTATGCACTAGAGGGGGTTGTGCTGTGGAAAACCTCCTGTGTGCTATTCATCACAGAATGTTAGGGCTGGTAAGAAACTAAGAAAATGTCTAGTCCCACTTATTTTCCGTCATGTGAGTATTTATAGTTTTAAAATATCCTGCATATATTGCTCATTGATAAATTGAAAAC
>NW_006324242.1:0-287 GCF_000327345.1 Myotis davidii
GGAGTTATAAATGCAGGTTCCTGGGACTCATCTCCAGAAGATTCTAATTCAACCACTTGGGGGCAGGGCCTGGGAATCTATTTTAAAATCTTCCTGATGTGCAGGCAAGGATGGGAGCCTTTGTGTGAAGTATCTGGCAAAGAAGCAGATATGAAGCCCTCTGAACATGTGAAAAAACATGTTTGTTCCAGGAGTTTTCACTCCATCTATGGATCATGACCACGGCAGCCTTACTGATGGTCCAGCATTGTGGAATCTTTTATTATATTCCATACTTGATTTTAAGT
>NW_006324243.1:0-287 GCF_000327345.1 Myotis davidii
TGTGTCTCCATCCTAAGCTCATCAGGGTTGGATGCGGAGACCAGGCCTCTGGCAACCAGGAGCTGATCAGGCTCACATCAGATGTGGAGGGGAACATATAACAGATGCTCCTGTTTACAGAATTATAGAACACTCAATTCAACTGAGATCTTAGGTGAGATGACTGGGATTACTGAGGCTGTACCTGAGACTCAAAACAGGAAAATTCCTGGAAGCTGTGAATAAAAGAGTCCAGGCCTCCGCCCCAGGAACCCCAAGTGCAAGCAGAGAATGAGATCTCTGCTACT
>NW_006324244.1:0-287 GCF_000327345.1 Myotis davidii
TTTATTATACTTATTTTCATATACGTCTAGTGTCTTCAATAAGACTGTACACTTTTTAAGGTCAGGAATGAGACTTTATATAGGATTTTATCTTCACAGAGCCTAACATACGCATGCTTATATATAAAAACTGTTCAATAAATATTTGTGGGTTAAAAATAAGGAATTAAAGAGTAATTTGAAAAATTATTAAAGAGAGTAAAATACAGGAGCAGACATAGATATAGAGTAAATAATTTTTATTTTCTACTAGATGCCTGGTGTACAAATTCATGCACCAGTGGGGT
>NW_006324245.1:0-287 GCF_000327345.1 Myotis davidii
CACCATGATTAATTTGATCACACAGTCTAGTTAAAAGTCGATGCTGTGCCCATGTGAAAACAGAGAGGAGACCCTTCTCTACCATCGTCATTTCTCACCCTTGTACTCTTTCCTCCACTGCCTCTGAGTCACTGTTCAGCACTGGCCCTTTCACAAATAGAGAAGGAACAACCTTAGACTGAATTAGGCTGGCATTATAAGTGCTCAATCATGTTCACTTCAATGTCAAGTCAGTTCTTATACAACCAGACACCAGAGTCTTGCAAGAAAGCTCATCACAGGGAAAG
>NW_006324246.1:0-287 GCF_000327345.1 Myotis davidii
AAAAAAAAAATGGCATCTATGTTTTTGTAGAGCCAGACACTTGAAGATAAAGTGCATTTAGAAAAATAAATAAGCAAGAATAGCCAGGAAAACCCTATTACACCAAAATGCTACGGGCACAGAAATAAAAAGAACAATGAAATAGAATGAAAAATCTAGAAAGAGGTCCAAATACATATGAAAATTTAAAGATAAAGGGCTACCTCAAATAAATGAGGAAAAGAAACATTTCATTTTTGTTTTTTTTAAAGAAATAAGTGATGAGAACCAACCAGTCATTTGGAAAA
>NW_006324247.1:0-287 GCF_000327345.1 Myotis davidii
GAGGTCTAGTGATTGACCCTTCACCCAGCTAAGCCTCTTGCCATGCCTGCAGAAGCCACAGAAACCAGGAGATAACAAGTGCTTGTGGTTGTAAGTTACTCAGTTTTGGAGTAATCTGTTATTCAGCAGCAGATCTCTAATACTATGCTATTGTGAAATTCCTTCCATGTGATTTTTGGTGTCCATATGTACACTTTTCTGTTGAGTACAGACCTAGGAGTGGAATCCTGGGCTAAAAGATAAGTATGTGTTCGGCTTCACTGGTTGAATGGATTTATTCTCCTACG
>NW_006324248.1:0-287 GCF_000327345.1 Myotis davidii
CTCATAAGAATTGAGAATTTAATGGAAAAACATAAAGGGTATGGAAACTAAGAGTCTAGATAACCAGGTTATTAAGGAAAGGAATAATCCTGGAAATAACGGATATGTGTTCATCAAAGGTGGATTAAAATGATGTCCTTTAAGAAATGGTATTTGAAGATAAAAATGCCATAATAAAATTTGTATATTCAGCTATTGACAGTTGGCTTATGGTTTTTCTGTAACACCATCTCCCCACACGGCTCTTTTTCAAGTAAAAACAAGTTCTAGTCACAGAAATACAAGTG
>NW_006324249.1:0-287 GCF_000327345.1 Myotis davidii
ACAAAAAAGGGGGAATATGGGACTCAAGGACCCTGCTATAATACTAAAGCACTCTTTACCCTTAATTTTTTAAATTTGAATGTCATTTTTCAGTCCTGAATAACCCCAACTCAGAAACCACAAGTGTTGTGGAGAGATGTGAACACTAATAACTGGATGGGACCCAATGAATTACTAACATGGGGAGAGGATATAAATGTGTTTCTACCCCCACAGGGTGGCTGTAGATTCTAGCTCGCTGAATTAAACGCTGCCATGGCATGGCACGGGACCAATCCTCTTCCAGA
>NW_006324250.1:0-287 GCF_000327345.1 Myotis davidii
TCCTGGGTAATTCTATCTGTTTTTGAACTGTCTATTAGTGACCAAATGATGTACATCTATTTTTCCTAGTGAGTCATGTACAGATATAGTAAACACGAGGGTGGAAAGGCTCAGACTTGCAGTCTCCTTTCCAGACTTAACTGTCTCCCCCCAAAATAAAAGGGTTCAGCTCTCACGTCTTCAGTCCCAGGCGCTTCCTGTGGGAATCAAAGGTCGGCTCCGCACCGTCTAGGTGTCTCTATCAAAAACAGTGATAAGGTTGGCCTGGATGCCATCCAGACCTAGAG
>NW_006324251.1:0-287 GCF_000327345.1 Myotis davidii
GGACAAGACAAGCACCCAATGCAGATCTGGGCCCGGGGTCCACAGTGCCTGCAGCTGAGGGCCGGTCTGTGAGGTGCTCTGAGTCTATAGGAGAGAGACCAGCATAAGACGAGACCCAGCTCAGTGGGAGGAGGTGGTGAGGCTCAGAGGAAAGGAGCCGGGAAAGTCTTCGTGGAAGCCCAGGAGCAGCACTGGCCTGGGCCTACCCCAGCACACCTATCCGGTGGTCAGGGTTTCCTTCCATCTTGGCACCATTCACGTTTTGTGCTGGGTAATTCTTTGTCATG
>NW_006324252.1:0-287 GCF_000327345.1 Myotis davidii
GCCAGGCAGCAACCACAGAACCCTGGGTATGGGATTGCTGGGTGGCCTGCTACTGGCGATAGCCATGGCGATTGGAGGGCGGGGGCGCTAGAGCACAAGCCAGACAGTAACCCCGGACACCCACCATGGCAATCTAAGGGTGGGAGGACCCGGTCGCAGGCCAGGCAGCAACCTTGGACCCCACCATGGCAATCAAAGGGGGCAGAGCCGGGTGGAGGCCAGGCAGCAACCCCGGACCTCCACCATAGCGATTGAGGGTGGGAGGGCCGGGGCGCAGGCCAGTCAGC
>NW_006324253.1:0-287 GCF_000327345.1 Myotis davidii
TCATTTTCAAAATTGAGCTATCAGCTGCTAACGTGTGTATACATTTTGGGGGGACATGCTGTATCTTGGGTCCTCTTTCTCATGAGACAACTAATGCCTTAAAAAAAAGAGAATTCCATACATCCCATACCAAAAACCTAGGAGCTCACTATAAGACAAAATACAAAAATTAGTCTCTATAAGTCTTTTTTCCCATTGTCAAATATGGTCAACACTCAACAACTGTGTTCATGGGGTGAATCGATGGGTATTCTGCAGATTGGGTTGCCTTACATATTTAATCCCTG
>NW_006324254.1:0-287 GCF_000327345.1 Myotis davidii
CTTGCATGAGTTTTGTGCATCGGGCCTCTAGTTAAAATATAAGTGATAACAGAGCATGGCCCAAAGTAATTTCTCAATAAAAGCAGCTATTCTGTTTTGGTTGTCATTCCTGATTTTTAAAAACATTATACTATAAAAAATTTCAAACCTAACTAAAAGATGAAAGAGCATGAGCACCCATATACCAACTCCTAGATCCTACAATTCACATTTTCTCACACTTTCTTTATCATCTCTTTATCTACACATGAACCCATTTTAGTGCATTTCATAGTGAGTCAAGAACA
>NW_006324255.1:0-287 GCF_000327345.1 Myotis davidii
CAGAGGAGAGAATCCAGGAATTCTCAGTAGCACAGTCCTGCGGATGCAGTCATTCTTGGTCATTGAGCATACTGATGGTACTACTGTCAACGTGGTAGGTGGGAACTCCCGTTTCACAGAATACCCTTGCCCATGTGGTCCAGTCACAGCTGGTCATATGAAGAGCTTGTGCCAGATTTGAAAAGTAGAAGTGAAGTCCAGTCTGTAACTGTAAGAAGGTCAATGGACAAGTGGAAAGTGCCCAGTGAATCTCCATTTGTCCTTGCTTACTTAGGCTCACACCCCCT
>NW_006324256.1:0-287 GCF_000327345.1 Myotis davidii
TTGATCTTGTCTCTCCCACTCACTGTCACTGAACTCTGTGCCTCAGTTTCCCCAACTATCAAATGAGAGTACTAATGATATCTACCCCAGAGACCGTGAAAGTTAAATGAGATTCTCTGTATAATAGTAAACACAATAAATGCTATTTATCATTATTAACTACTACCTGAGGCAAAATAAATACATGCACATACACAAATTTTAGATCATTTGATCCTTTGCTTACAGAAAATTCATGAAAATTTGTCCAAACTTATTTTAAAAAGATACAATGGGCTTTTTTTTTT
>NW_006324257.1:0-287 GCF_000327345.1 Myotis davidii
CCCTGCCACATCCATAGTTATTACAATATTACTGACCACATTCCCCACTGGGGACTTTGGATTCTGATACAGAGCTTGATATGTGTGAACCTTTTAAAATGATCACAGCAGCCCTCTCTGTACATATTTAAAAAGAGACCTGTGCTCAGGGAAGTACCTTGCTTACTATTATTTAGAGAGACATAAAACTGTGATTTTAAAGTATTTTAGAGTGTATTTTTGTTACTATGGAAGTTTAATTTATCTTTTTTAAAAAGCCACCCTCTTAAGAAACTATGTTAAATGTT
>NW_006324258.1:0-287 GCF_000327345.1 Myotis davidii
AAAAAACCCACCTCTGTTTTTCTTTTCTATAAAAACTTGATTTTCGATGTAGCAGAAATGAATATATCTCCCTTTGTATATACTGGTTTGTGATAATTTTTTTTAACCAGTGGAAGCTTAGATTGTGAAAAGCAATATATTTTATATTTTTGGGATAGTGATCAGCCTCTAAAACCTCGCTGCTCACGTTTCTGGAGCTGTTTGTCAAGTTTTGAGATGTTTACTCCATGCATCACCAGAAACTGGCCATTCAGATGAAAGACGGGGATGTCAAATTTATACCTCTC
>NW_006324259.1:0-287 GCF_000327345.1 Myotis davidii
TGAGTTCGCGTGTCACCTCTGACACGCGTATCAAAGGTTCACCATCACTGTGCTAGAGGATCAATTACCTTTTGAACATGGGCAGCAAAAGTGAGGCTTTAGAAAATACCATTATGCAGTGTCTTTTTTGATACTAAAAACCAGTTTGTTACTTACTTTGTTCAACCCTCTTGTAGAGAATCTGCATTACATCAGAGTATGAATATGTTAAAGCAGGGATGGGGAATGTCTGGCCCAATGTAAGGCCCTAGAAACCATTTGGTCTGGCAGTGCCAAGGAATTAGAGG
>NW_006324260.1:0-287 GCF_000327345.1 Myotis davidii
TCGAAACCTACTTAAGCATGTATGTGCACTTCAGAACACATGTGTAAGTCAGTGTTAAAGAATACTGCAGATGCAGCAGTGCAGAGGAACAGGTGATGTAAAAATGCCACAAAGGTTAACATAGCCCAAAGCCAGGAGTTACAGGTGAAATGACATGTCAGAAAGAGTAAAGTGGATAAAAGATCAGGTAGAAGTGTGGTGTGTCCAGTGGCACCTGAATCTGAACACTGATGGAAAAGAGCTGGTTCCTGGTATGAAGGAGTGTCTTACAAGAACAGCCCATGGTT
>NW_006324261.1:0-287 GCF_000327345.1 Myotis davidii
CAAATTTTCTTACTACATTGTAAACTCAGGAAAATACAAATATAACTATCTAAATTGGTTCTGGATGAGAAGCAAATCTATTATCATCGCCATTGTCCTGATCAAGTATTTAGGTAACATGTAAATTATGTGGAACAATGCTAGGTCCCATGGGATGCATAATAAAATGTGATTCCTGTTCCTGTCAAGTATTTTGCCTTCAATAAAGTAGCTTATTGCCTACTAGCCACATATGGTCTCTATGTTCTTTTCTATTGAGAGATTTACCTCAAATCATTATGTTTCTC
>NW_006324262.1:0-287 GCF_000327345.1 Myotis davidii
CTGCCTGATCACCTCTAACCCCTCTGCCTGCTAACTTGATCACCCTTAACCGCCCTGCCTGTCTGCCTAATTGCCCCTAACTGCCTCTTCCTGTGTCCTGATCACCCCTACCTTGCCCCCTTGCCAACCTGATCACTCCTACCTTGTCCCCCTGCTGACCTGATCTACCCTAACTTGTTCCCCTGCTAGCCTGATCACCTCTAACTGCCTCTCCCTCTGCCCCCAGCCTAAGCCACAGTCTGGCGTCCCTCTGGTGGAGGCAACCTGGTGGATCAGGGGAAGGTGCC
>NW_006324263.1:0-287 GCF_000327345.1 Myotis davidii
TGTTCCAGCATTTGAACAGAAATGCCCTTAAATGTTGAGAGCCATTTACTATAAAGTAAAACTTGTCTAAATCCTTAAATGTGAAATGTGGAGAAATTAGGGAGTAGTAGTAGGAAATGTAGGATCAATATTGTCAGACATAAGTGCTTATCTCTCAGCCCAGTGATTTCCTACAGTTGATTTTGTCAGCACCTAACATGTAGCTATAATGTTAATTACGTATTGATAGTGTAAGGTAACTACGAAATGGTAACTAGTTACCTGAAAGAATCAGATCTGGAATGCCC
>NW_006324264.1:0-287 GCF_000327345.1 Myotis davidii
TCATATTGCTGGGCAAAGTAAACTAAACAGCTGTTTTTAGACACTGTACAGAAACAACACAGGGTTTTGAATCCCGACACATGGAAACAAATGAGATGAGCACCAAATCCAAACCAGATTTCTACCTGGGAGCATTTTTCAGTCCATGGCACAAGGACATAGAGCCCAAGGAGACAGCAGCAGTCTTGCTGGGCAAAGAAAACAGAAATTAGAATTCAGAACTGCTACGGGGCTGGAGTTTAGAGGGCAGGAAGTGAGAAAGAAACTATGAAGAGCAGAACCCCCCC
>NW_006324265.1:0-287 GCF_000327345.1 Myotis davidii
CAAAGTGCAAAGATGGTTGGCTGAGTGTCAGGAGATAAGAACTGCGAATTCTAGGAATAAAAGTAGATGTATTTTATATGCTGCTGGGACAGCACACCCAGAGGATAGAAGAACATGAGACATTTGTTTTCTCAGATATCCCTGCACCTTTCCCAAGAACCCATGACATTTATTAACTATCCTAAATTAATGCTGTAACTATTTTAATTCACATGGACTTCTTGAATTAATACCTTTTATTTTTCTTGTATACATCACTGGTACAGAAAGCTATTTTTCTTAAAAAA
>NW_006324266.1:0-287 GCF_000327345.1 Myotis davidii
AAAATGAAGATATAAGGACATCCAGCCCTGAGCGAGGGACCAGCTCGGTGCCCTTAAAGCCGAGGTCCCCCCCACCCCCGCCCCCCAGCACCTGGGAACAGAGGCCCGAGGTTTCGCCGAAGATCACACAGCGCCTCCCTGGGAATCGGGGTGCCCGGACCAGCCCAAAAGGTTGCCTTTTCTTCCACGTCTCCGTAAAGCTCCTCACACCCCCACCCTCCCCCCAGCAGGGAAAGCATATATTCTTTCCGCATAGAGGAGGAATTGTTCCACCAGTGACTAAGGCT
>NW_006324267.1:0-287 GCF_000327345.1 Myotis davidii
TGGGCCTCTAGTATGAGGGATAAAGGAACAAATTTCATCCTTTTTTATATCAGGGTGAGAGCGAAACTGGTAGAGCACATGCCATTTAGATACCATTGTGAGTGAGAAACCCATCTCTGTATCCTCGCTTTGAGGATGCCTGCCTTGAAGATCTTCTAAAGGAGGGAGATGGGCAGACATACGTATCAAATTAATTTAAACAAAGCATTGCACTGATTTGCTTATTCTACTTTCCTGCTTATTCATAACTATGCACAGAATCTCTTTGACTAGAGATAGACCTGTGT
>NW_006324268.1:0-287 GCF_000327345.1 Myotis davidii
TTATGCTTTTATTATTATAGATGGGACCACCATTGTATATGAGGATTGTTATTGGCCAAAGCATTATTAAAGCACATGACTACTTTTTATTTTCTTGTAATGTCCTTGTTGAGTTTAGGTATTAATGCTTTGTTGGCTTCAGAGAGAAGTTAGAAAGTGTTGCTCTTTTTCTATTTTCTGGACGTGTTTGATAAAGATTGGAAATGTTTCTTCCTTAAGTACAGAGGTGGGCAAAAGTGAGTTTACTGTTGTTCCGAGGGAAAAAGACATGCAGGTTATGATTATTA
>NW_006324269.1:0-287 GCF_000327345.1 Myotis davidii
CACTGGTCTAAAAGGTGGTTCAGCTATCTTGTCTAATTAGCATATTACATAGATTATGTAATAATCTATTACATAATAAAATTACTTTTATTATTAAAGATGATATTACTATATACAAAAGTATGTACACGGACTCCTGGATCTTTGGGTCTTGCCAACCAGACACTGAAAAGGCATATGGGGACTGGATAGGATGGTGTGGGCACAAGGGCTTTGCTAAAAGGGGAAATTGCACTACATATTCCCATGGAGAAGAAAGTCCTCAAAGACATCAAAAGGCCGGCACA
>NW_006324270.1:0-287 GCF_000327345.1 Myotis davidii
GGGGTGGGTGAGGTGCTACCTCACATCTTTTCTCTGTCATCCCTCCTTCACTCTGGCCATTGCCACATCAGCAGGCAGGTAGGACTTGTTATCCCTGCCTACCCAGGGCTGATGCACTCATGTCTGCTCTGCTCTGCTCGCTCCTGAGCAAACCCCTGGAGCAGCCCTGAGCAAGGGGGATGGCTGCTGGTGAATGAAACGTCCCCACTGTGTCTCTTTACTGTCTCTAGTCTCCTCACTCTGGTTGTCTGGAATGACTTCCCAAATAAGTTTCTTGCTTCTAAGCA
>NW_006324271.1:0-287 GCF_000327345.1 Myotis davidii
AGAATTGAATTGGCGACAAGGATCAAGTGATCCCATCAACTGCTTAATTGTCCTTTGCTCCTGACGTCCTAAGATAAATCTGCAAAATTTCTGACACTTACTGACCACAAAGAGTGAGCATTTATAATTCATCATGATTTCCTACACCAGATCCAAATGCCCCTTCAAAACACCCAAGCTTTCATGTTTCCCTCTTCCTAGAAAGTTCCCATGCTACCTATTAACATTATTCATTCTTTCTAAAGCAAACTCTATATAGATAGGTATATACACACATACACACTAGA
>NW_006324272.1:0-287 GCF_000327345.1 Myotis davidii
GATGAACCTTGAGGATAGTATGCTGGGTAAAATAAATCAGTCACAAAATCCATATGACTCCACTATATATGAGGTTTCTAGAGTAGTCAAATTCGTCGAAACAGAGAGTAGAATGGTGGTTGCCATAGGCTGAGGAGAGGGGAAAAGAGAAATTGTTGTTTAACGGGTATAGGGTTTCAGTTTTGCAAGATAAAAATTCTGGAGCTCTATTGCCTAATAATGTGAATATTCCTAACACTACTGAACCGTATATTTAAAAAGGGTCAAGGTGTTTATGTTATACTAGA
>NW_006324273.1:0-287 GCF_000327345.1 Myotis davidii
GGCTCCTTGATGCGGCTCAGAGACTTCTGTACTGCGAGGAGATGCTGGAAGTGTTTGCACTTGTAGCCTCCGTGGGTAAGACGTTTGCATCTCTTTTGGTGTCCTGAGGTGATGTCTTTCCTTACCTATTTTCTCCAAAATAGCATTGTCTCTCCCACAGGCAGATTATGGGCCCTGCTAAATTCTCAGTTTCCTTTCGTATGTACTGTGTCCGCCAGTGCTGGGCTGTGTGGAGTGCCCTGAGCAAATGAGGCCTTGAGCACCCCTTACACCTGTTGCCTCAAAAA
>NW_006324274.1:0-287 GCF_000327345.1 Myotis davidii
TAGATAGATAGATAAATAGATAGATAGATGAGTTAAGAGATAATTTGATAAACATGTAGATTAAATCTTCACAAATATTAATTGCAAAAGCAACATTAATAATATTGAAGACTAATGGGGGATGTAGAAACAGATTAAATAAAATAACAGCCAAGAATAATGTGTCAAATGGAAGTTGGAATGACCAAATTTTAAGAATCAAAGTGTCTGTATTGTTGGCAAAGAAGACAGAACTCTTGGTTAACTTAGCAAACATTTTTTTAATTGATTTCAGAGAGGAAAGGAGA
>NW_006324275.1:0-287 GCF_000327345.1 Myotis davidii
GAGGTGATCTTCACCCAGAGCTCTTCCTGAGGACGGCGCCCTGCCTCGAGGCAGGGAGGCCTTGGGGTGGGACCATCACTGGGAGCCTTTAGGGGAGGTTGCTCTGGCTAACCCCAGGTCATTTCCTCTGCTGGGGGCCTGCGAGTGGGGGGCGTGGCTGCATGGCTCAGGGCAGAAGCGAGGCTGAGGCTGCCACCAGCACCCCCCTCGCTCCATCCTCAGCTCAGTCACCCATCTGAGTGCACTGAGCTCTGAGCCTCCGGGAGCAGCTGCCTTGGGCCTCTGTT
>NW_006324276.1:0-287 GCF_000327345.1 Myotis davidii
TCCTCTCTACCAGCCAGCCCCTTTCAGCCTGGCGGCTGCCCCCACTGAACCATGAAACCACTCTCACATCCCAAATAAATGCTCCCACCCCAGACTCCTGTGTGCGCTCATGAGCAAAGCCCCACCTGCACCCTGTTGCACTCCCTTCCTTGGATCACTATCAGTCTCCAGATAAAGACAAATTCTTTCCCGGGGTCCCTGCCAATGTCCCCAACCTCATCTCACTCCAGGTTCCTCTGCTCTTTCCGCTGTGGCATCATTAGCTTCTCTCTCTCTCTCTCTCTCTC
>NW_006324277.1:0-287 GCF_000327345.1 Myotis davidii
AGAAAGAGCAGACTAGTAGAAGTGCTCCCACTGTCTGGTATCATCAATCAAGTTGACATGGGCATTTTTTGAGTGATTGGAATTCAAGCAAAGTCAGTTCTCTGGCTATTCTGGATTCCATTTTGTTCATCCGAAGTCTCATTAACAAAAATATTTAATTGGAAAAGTATATAGCCCTGGCTGGTTGGCTCGGTTGGAGCATTGTCCTGTACTCTGAAAGGTTGTGGGTTTGATACCTGGTTGGGGCACATGCTGGAGGCAACTGACCAATGTTTGTCTCTCACATT
>NW_006324278.1:0-287 GCF_000327345.1 Myotis davidii
TGATGGACTTGGCTGATGCCTTCTTAATAGACATGACTTCAGAGAGTCAAGAACAGTTTTACTTTATATAAGGAGGGTCAACAGTGGACTTTAGTCACCCTCTCTCAGAGATGTTTTATATACCCCTACCATAAGATTTAGCTGACAGATAAGGCCACAGTACCAATATCATACTTTATTATGTCAATATGCTATATTAACCTTCGATTCTCTTGCAGATTTGAATGCAGCTGCTAGCAATTACTATAGACCTGTGTTGGTCTACAGACCTTGATAGTCTTTGGGAG
>NW_006324279.1:0-287 GCF_000327345.1 Myotis davidii
GTGGCCAACTGTGGTCCAAAAATATTAAATGGAAAATTTCAAAAATAAACAGTTCATAAATTTTAAATTGTACATTGTTTTGAGTAGCATAGTATAATCTTGTGCCTATATGCTCTATGCAGCCTTGGAGGTGAATTATCCATTTATCCAGTGACTCCATGCTGTGTACACTCTCTGCCCATCAGTCACTTACTACCACCTGGGTTATCAAATTGACTGCTGTAGTATCACAGTGCTTGTGTTCAAATAACCACATTTTACTTAATAACGGCCCCAAAGCACAAGAG
>NW_006324280.1:0-287 GCF_000327345.1 Myotis davidii
AAAAAAAAACTTGCTAAATGACAACATGAGTAAGCACTTAACAAACTCAAAAAAGAAATGGTTCGTTCTAAATGGCAGCTTGCTTGACTTCTGTAGCAAGAGTTGAAAGTAGGGAAGAAAAGCAGTTTTTTTCCTTTTTTATTAATTTGCTATACATTAGAATAGACATAAGAAAAAAAGGCAGTAAGTTAAATTCCTGGCCTTGGTTGGATCCCAACTAGAACAAACCAACTGTAAAACACACGTTAGGACAGTTGGAGAAATTTGAATCTGGATGGGGTGTCTGT
>NW_006324281.1:0-287 GCF_000327345.1 Myotis davidii
GTCATTCTTACTTGGATAAGCCATAGCTGACCCATGACACCATTAATCTTAACTTTCTTTCCCACCAGCCTCAGATCAAGGGAAATAGGTTTCTCTAGTAAAATCACCCCACCTCGTTTCCAAACCTTGCCTAAATTCCAGGGCCTGAGACGAACAGCTTCTTGGTTTTACCCCAGTTGTTTCCTGAGTAGAAAATCACAGGATCTGCTGGGAGTACAGCACTGTGTAATTTTCACCCAACTTGCCATTACCTACATCTTCCCAAACTTTCCTGAGAGGTGGGTGGG
>NW_006324282.1:0-287 GCF_000327345.1 Myotis davidii
TGTTTTTGAGTAAAGGGTTGTTGAGTAAAGGGGTGCGTGAAGAATGTCTTTTGAGTGGGTGAGCCCCGAACTGGGCTGGGAGAGTAGGTCGCCTCACTCTTGGATTCTGAATGAAGGACTCATCAAATAGAAGGATTTCCCAAGATTGTGGAATGGGACAAGGAGGCTGAACCGTCAGGGGTTTGAGAGGGTGTGACTCTACTTCCCAGAGCTCTGAGTGGACGTGGCCAACTTCCTGGATCTTTATATTATTACGAGAGGCCTGGTGCACGAAATTTGTGCACTGG
>NW_006324283.1:0-287 GCF_000327345.1 Myotis davidii
GCTTATTGGCTTAAGAGGGGCGGGAAGGCTGCGAGAGAAGCATCGATGTGAGAGAGCATCGACTGGCTGCCTTCTGTACTTGCCCTGAGCGGGAATCGAACCCACAACCTTCCAGTATATGGAGTGACACTCCGCAGTTCTTTTCCAGCTGATTATGTAAAAGTGTGAGCCTGCACAGAGCAGCTCAGTTTTGGGTCCAATGCTGACTGGCAGCCGGTGGAAGGGGCCCCAACGAAGCAGCTGGCTGCTCACTGCCCTCCCAGCGGGAGCGCCGCCCGCCCCCCCCC
>NW_006324284.1:0-287 GCF_000327345.1 Myotis davidii
GTCTCCGGCAAGAGCAAATGTATTTCTTAATCTACAACACAGAATTGCCACTAAATAGTTACTCACATGAAAGCATTTTATAAAAAGTTTTATTTCATACTAAGATTATGAGAGATTACAGAATTTACTATTCTCCTTTTTCCCTAGAGCTCAACCAAGTTGACGATCCTCTGCATTATCACTTGCAAAATCGAAGCCTTCAGAATAGTGTGGAACAATGCTGTGAACATAATATATCTACAAATGTTAATCAAAGTGAAGGTCATTTCCTATTAAAGCAAAATCAT
>NW_006324285.1:0-287 GCF_000327345.1 Myotis davidii
TAGGGACCATGGGACCCCAATGACAGTCTGTGAGAACAAAGATTAGCAGGAACCAGAGACCAAGGGTGCACCATCACTGACCACCAGAGAGGGGCTGGTAGGAGAGACGGCAGAACTGAATTACATATAGGTCCTACATACTCACTCCTTTGTAATAGATGACACAATAGCCCCTGGCTATGGGCTCATGGTGAACAGAGTTCACGGTCAGATCCTTCCCTCAACATTGAGCCAGCCAGTGACTCCCTATGGCCAAAGGTGTGTTACCAAAGCAGGGACCACAAATG
>NW_006324286.1:0-287 GCF_000327345.1 Myotis davidii
TGCAAGAACTGCTAGTCTCATGTCTCTTTGGTTTGTAAAATTTTAAAGGCTTTTTCCTAGGGCTTCTCATCTTGGGTTTGCTGTTTACTCTATGAGTTATAAGGAGATCTGGGCTTTCCTAGCATGATCAGGTGAAAAACATATGGGGTCTCAAACATTTTTGCCTTTGAGGGAATAGTATGGTGCAGAAATTTCCAGAGCAGTTTTTGCCAAATTTTCATTCCTGCCCCGTTTTCCTAGGAATCACTGTGGACTCTCTAGTCCTCATGTGATGTCTGGATGCTTTG
>NW_006324287.1:0-287 GCF_000327345.1 Myotis davidii
CCCCCTTGTCCCATGTCCGCTGCCAGCCTATACGTCTGGTGCTACCTCTTGTCCCATGTCAGGGCACTAATCTAAGTCTTCAAGACCTTATTTTCTCTTTTAAACTTGGGCCTCAGCACTCACGCCCATGCAAGATTAGGAGAATGGCACCCCAACCTCACTGCACCAGCTCCAGTTGCTTCTCCCTCAACAGGTAGGTCAGTCACTCACTCATATTCCTCAGCCCCATTTTGACACTCGCCAAAAAGTCTTCCTGCAGGGCACCCTTAGGTTCCCTCTAGCTCATA
>NW_006324288.1:0-287 GCF_000327345.1 Myotis davidii
TTATGTGCCTGGTCAAAGACAGGTCCTGGCCACATGAGCAAGTGTGAAAGAGACCAAGTCCAGAGTATCAATTTCATCTTAAGCAAATGACACAGGAAGTCATACTCATAACTTCTGTTCACATTCCATTTTTAAGAATTTAGTCCTTTGGCCACAGTTAGTCTCAAAGGACACAAGGAAATGCCGTCTTGCAGTGGGATGAAGATGTGCCCAGGAGAGGAGAATGGCTTTTGGTCAATGATGAATAGTTCCCATCACAAATATCCTATATAATAAAGAGCTAATAT
>NW_006324289.1:0-287 GCF_000327345.1 Myotis davidii
TATAAAATTCTAGAAAACACAAACTAATCTATAGTTATAAAAAACAGAGCAGTGGTTGCCTAAAGAGAGGAGAGGGGTGGAGGGAGATATTGTCAAGGGGCACAAGGAAACTTTGGTGGAGGATGATAGATATGTTTATCTTGATTGTGGTGGTGGTTTCACAGTTATACATCTGTCAAAGCTTATCCAACTGTGTGTTTTAAACTGTGTTGTTTAGCACGGCCAGCATGGCTCAGTTGGTTGAGCATCAACCCGTGCACCAGGAGGTTGCTGGTTCAATTCCCAGT
>NW_006324290.1:0-287 GCF_000327345.1 Myotis davidii
CAAACCCGGAGTCTTGTATTCATCAGCACCACAGACGAAATGACTGAATTATGTCCTTCATTTTTTTAATTCAGTGCCTATGCCTGGTAATGCCCTGAGGGTGAAGTCTATGAAGATCAGAGACCCAATCCTTGTCCTTGAAAAACCGACAATGTAGTGAGGACAACAGACAATCCCAGTAAGTGGGGTGAGCACCGAGAGGCCTGGAAGGACGGAAGGCGCTGAGTCGGCAGTCTTCCCAGCAGATTACCACTAAAGCCAGGGATTGAGAACAAGTTAATCCAGCT
>NW_006324291.1:0-287 GCF_000327345.1 Myotis davidii
CATAGGTGGAGCACAGGATATTTTTAGGGCAGTAAAATTATTCTATATGATACTATAATAGTGGGTGCATATCATGCATTATACGCTTGGCAAAATTCTTAGAACCCTATTCAAACTATAAACTTTTATTTAATAATAACGTCAGGCAATGGCTCATCGGTTTCAACAAACGTACCACCTTAATGCAAGTTGTTAAAACAATGGAAACTGAGGAGGCGGGATGCAAATGAATTACTTGAACTTTCTACTTATTTTTTTCTGTAAGGTAAAACCACTCTAAAAAAAAA
>NW_006324292.1:0-287 GCF_000327345.1 Myotis davidii
TTCCATGTGTCTTGCATTCTTCTTAAATAAGCATCTGGGACAATGTGAGGAGAAGGGAAGATGCTCTGGGAAATGGGAGGAGGCCTTGCACACGATACAGAAATTCCTGTATCTCTTCCAGTCGGACCTACAGCACTTGTGGGTAAGATAACAGGAAGGAGAGAACATCTGTGAGACACTGAGGCCTGCCTTTCAGGATCTGTAGAAGGCGCAGTGGCCTTGCCTGGTCCATCTTACCCACAGTGAGTGAATGAATAGGATGTAGGCCATGTAGCTTCTCTCTTCCT
>NW_006324293.1:0-287 GCF_000327345.1 Myotis davidii
TTTTTGAGTTTATGACATGAAAAAAATGTTTAGGAGTTACCAAACAGAAAATGAAAACAACCATATTCTCTGATAAGATATATTAAACAATACCAGTGTTTTTAATTTTATAACATAACTATTTTCACTTCTGATATCACAAATTAGTTATTTTATACTGCATATTTCAATCTAAAAACTATGCTCCAAAAAAGGGATATAATATCAGTTACTATCTGAACTATACTAATCCCTCCTCGCTGTGGGTTCCATGTTTTTTTTGTCCACCAAATTCGTTTTAATTTTTT
>NW_006324294.1:0-287 GCF_000327345.1 Myotis davidii
CATAAAATACATTTTTGATAAGGAAGATCTACTGGAGTGGGAATATTGATGTGGGAGAGAATGGTGAGAATTGCAGGAGTGATGTTTGTGACTGGGCTGAGGGAATAGCATCTAATGGATAACTGGGGACATTGGCTTTTAAGATAAGATCATAAATACTTGAATTGGAAAATGCAGGAAGGCACAGTATATGAGTATAGATACTCTAGATGAATAGATAAAGTACTCAGGATTTTCTTTTTAGAATTATTTTATTTTATTGAGGTAACATTGGTTAATAACATTAT
>NW_006324295.1:0-287 GCF_000327345.1 Myotis davidii
AAAAACAAACTCAAAATGGATTAAAGACTTAAACAGGAGACCTGAAATTGTACAATTCCTAGAAGAAACCATAGGGGGAAAGCTTCATGATGTTGATCTTGACAGTGATTTCTTGGCTGTGGCATCACAAATACAGGCAACAAAAGCAAGACAAGTGGGACTTCATCAAACTAAAAAATTTCTGCACAGCAAAGAAAACAACAGAATTAAAAGACAATCAACAGAAAAGAAGAAAATATTTGCAAACCATATATAACTGATAAGGGGTTAATATCCAAAATATATAA
>NW_006324296.1:0-287 GCF_000327345.1 Myotis davidii
TCTGACTGATTTCAGCATTACCTTTTTGGAAAAGGAAAGTAGTTCAAGAAATGAAGAGTGGTAGATGGAATGGTAGAGAAAAGGCTCTTGGGAGTTGGCTCCCACATTATCACTCTTGGGACATCTTGTCACCTGAGAATGACCAATTTTTTCGAGTGTTTGGGGTCTGAGGGTCATATGTGTATTAGGTTGTGTTGTTGTTTTTTATTGTGTGGGTTTTGTTGTTGTTGTTGTGGTTGTTGTTAAGCCTCACTAGAGGATATTTTTCCATTAGTTTTTAGGGAGAG
>NW_006324297.1:0-287 GCF_000327345.1 Myotis davidii
CTATCCACTGAGCCAAATCAGTTAGGGCTAAATCTCTTTGTTTTCCATGTATAAGGAAACTTGGTTTTATTAGAACAGTTTGGTAAATAATACATTTGTAAGCTGTATTGAAGCATTTTTCTTTCTACCTCATCCCTCCAGAATTTGGAAACTCTTAATGAGTGAGGATTATTATTTTTCTGGCAATATGATTATCTAATTAAATTCAATAAGAATCTGTTCTCTTTATGACAGAAAACAATTGGAAACTGATATTATTATCAAGGCTTTGACCTAAGAGCTTTAAG
>NW_006324298.1:0-287 GCF_000327345.1 Myotis davidii
TAAGTTGCTAATAGATGGATTTCGGATTGTTACACACACACACAAATTTAGTATTAGACATGCATACACTATTTAAAAGGCTATACTTTAAAAATGCCTATTTAAGCACGTTATAAACCAAACTTTAATATATCAAAGACTACAAACACTCACACATTTTCATATTCTCCTGTTATATCCAATTAGCTTAAGATTATCCCCACGTGGAGATGTACGGTATTGTTTTATTTTTTTTCCTTTTTATTCAATGTATGGGGGTGACACTGGTTAACGAAATTATACAGGTT
>NW_006324299.1:0-287 GCF_000327345.1 Myotis davidii
ACTTCTATTACTTTGTCTTGGCTGGAAATGGAAATTCTTTGTTCTCTAAAGTTACTCTGTGTATTTTGATGGGAGAAAATAGAGAAATACAAAAGCTATGTGTCTAACATCCTTCTTCTCTTACCACAAGATGAATAGCTTTTGTGTACCTGTGTCATCTGTACATGTTTCTCATACTTGCCACACTATAATCCACTGCAAAGTTCGAAGTTTGACTTAGTTTTCTCCTTCCACAGTGAATAATAGCATGCATATTTATACATCCTCCCATGAACTATCTAGATTTT
>NW_006324300.1:0-287 GCF_000327345.1 Myotis davidii
TTTTTAAAAAAAGAAAAGAAACTCATGCACTCTGACTATGGCCACGCTCTCTTTCCTGGGGTTTCCTTTCTTCTCCTAAAGCCCAGCTCAGGCGTCATCAGTGGCTTTTGCACCTCTCACAGGGCTGGCATGTGATGCTCCTGACCTGATTCCACTGGGCCATCCTCTGCTTCATGGCACCTGTGCTCCAGACAAAATCAACTCCCCATTATTCCCCATCGCATGCCTGCTCTCATACTGTAGTGTTTGTGGGGAAAGGACTCTAAGACTTACTGAGCTTTGTTAAT
>NW_006324301.1:0-287 GCF_000327345.1 Myotis davidii
GATTTAAACAGGGATGGAAGTGTGTCAGTAAACCTAAAATTATACTGCCAGAGAAGGGAAAACCCGGACCGTGCCCTTCCAACTGTCAGATGGCCACAGAAATGCATTCCACTTGCTACCGGGAGGTCCAGCAGTGCACCCATACAGATGGGAAAATCTAACTGCCATCCTGCAGAGAATGTATTCTGGTTCTTTTGGAGGGGACTGGGACACTAGCAGTAGCCAAGGGTACTCCAAACTTGCTCAAGCCTCCTGCCGAGGCAATCTTGGCCAGGCAAGCTGCTGGT
>NW_006324302.1:0-287 GCF_000327345.1 Myotis davidii
GCATGTGGAGGTGCAGTGGGGAGAGGGAGGTCAGGCAGGCCTTGAAGCATAAATAGCCATTCATGGAGCAGGGAAAAGGAGCAGAATTCTGTGCAGCGGGAATACCACGGGAAGGCAGAGGTGTGAAAGTGCATTGTAAGAGGGCTGGAGGATTGGCACAGGCAGAGCCATTAGCATTTTTGTTCTCTGGATAATGAGGTTAATATTTCAGTTAACCAAGGAAGCTTTTGTATGGCTTTAACTCGTGTAATTCGCATGTCTTGGTGGCTTTTAGGGAAAACTTCCCT
>NW_006324303.1:0-287 GCF_000327345.1 Myotis davidii
ACTAGGTGAGGGCAGATAGAATGGCCATAAACTGCATTGCCTTGGAATCCAATGGTTGCAAAAGCTTCTGGATTATAGTACTATTCCTTACCATCTATACTAGACACAATCCCAACACCAAGATCAACTCCCAGTGTTGGCATCACACTATAGATATAGCTCTCTCTAACTCTTTCAAAGCAAAATGTCTCCTTGCCTAAAACTTCCAAGGCAGAATGCTATCTATATTGGCTTAGAGAGAAGCTTCTGATGCTAGACCCATTTGGGTTTTGATCCAGGCTTTGCCA
>NW_006324304.1:0-287 GCF_000327345.1 Myotis davidii
ACTATATATTTTCTATTGATTTAAACCTATAGTACAAAACCCCCAAACCATCTACTGCAAATTGATCAAGATCAACAAAGATTTGGAGGAATAAGTGATGGAAGAGTGAGAATTTGGAGTGATATTCAAAGGGGATTTTAGTCTATATGTAATGTTTTATTACTTTTAATATCTCATATATTCATGAATTCCTCCTATTGTTAAAATTAATAGCCATTGCTGTTATAAAAGTTTATTCATAGTCTTTATTCTTCTCACCAATTAAGGAGAAAAGAAGAAAATAACAT
>NW_006324305.1:0-287 GCF_000327345.1 Myotis davidii
GGTGTACAACTTTATAATATGACATCTGTATACACTATTGTGCTCTCACTAAACAAAGTCTAGTCTCCTTCTGACACCACACATGATCCCTTTCACCCTGTTTATCCTGCCTTCACCCTCCTTCTCCTCAGGTAACCACCATACTGTTGTCTATATGAGTTTGTCTTATTTGTTCATTTGTTACTTTGTGTTTTATATCCAGCATATGAGTGAAATCATATGGTGGTTGTTCCCTATCACCTGATTCACCTGATTTATTTCACTTAGCATAATACTTTCAAGATCCA
>NW_006324306.1:0-287 GCF_000327345.1 Myotis davidii
CCACTAAGTCTGTGGTAATTTGTTACAGCAGCAATGGAAAATGGATAGGCATAGTATGTGTATTCTTTGTCAGGGTGCTCTCTCTTAGCAGAATGTCAATAAGATTCACCCATTTTGTTGATTATACCTGTAATTTGTTTCATTTTATTGCAGATTAGTATTCTATTATATGAGCTTATCAATCTTATTTTTCTATTCTCTTATTATTTCCAGTTTTAGACTACTATGATAAAGCTGCTATGAACAGTTTTATATAATTTTGTTATTGTTGTTAATCCTCACCTGAG
>NW_006324307.1:0-287 GCF_000327345.1 Myotis davidii
CCCCAAAAAACAATAAGCAACTCTTCACTGGGTCAACATCTATCTTATGTGGAAGCAAGAGAAGGAAAAGAACCAACATCCAACACTTTGGGGGAGCCCAACCAAAATGGTGGCACTGCAGAACAGATTCTATTTGTATGTACAACCCAGGTCCCCTAACTCTATGCTTCTATTTTCTCAATAAACATATATCACTGATTCATGCCCCTACCCCCATAGTTTATAGCTCTACTCCACTCAAACAATCCATATTCCTGAGATTGGCCCTCAGATCACGTCACACGTAG
>NW_006324308.1:0-287 GCF_000327345.1 Myotis davidii
ATAAGTTAGAGAAAAATAATAGATTATTTCTTTAGTTTCAGAAAAAATGGGATTATCAATGACAGTCGACATGATTTGATGGTAAGCACACAGAACTCAGAGTAAGGTAACAGTTTCTAGCTCTGGTCCCATTAACTATTAGGTGAGCTTTAAAAAAATTTTTTTAAATTTCTTAGCTGCAGTATACTTTTCTAAAAGAGTTTGAATGAGACATTCATTCTCTAAGATCTATTCCAGACCTTACTGTCTTTTATTGTATATTAACTAGAGGCCCGGTGCACAAAAAT
>NW_006324309.1:0-287 GCF_000327345.1 Myotis davidii
AAGATGGCAGCACCCAAAGCCAATAAGGAGGGACTATGCAAATTGATAAGACAAAGATGGCGGCGGCCAGGCTGGGATGCTTGCATCGTGTTCCACCATTCCCTGGCCGCTCCGGGCCTCTGCGTAGTGCACAAAGGTGGAAGGCAGTGGCTTTGGGACGGAGCGAAGGTGGAAAGGTAGCTCCGGCGAGAACGAAGGTGGTGCCATCAGCCAGGGAAAGGAAGGCCTATTTTTGCACAAATCTTTACGCATTAGGCCTCTAGTTAGTGTATAAAAATGCCATGAAT
>NW_006324310.1:0-287 GCF_000327345.1 Myotis davidii
AAATATTACATATCTACACCTATAATCTACATATTTAAATCCAAATCACCACTGGTAAACAATGTTCAGCGAATGACTAGCATATATCACATCGATTCGCTCGCAGTGGTTCTGTTCTTGTGTGCCATGACTTTCTGCAGCAGTTTTAATGCCTTCTCACCCGTGTTCCCACATGCACTAAGCCATGCCTAGTCATGTACATTTGTTTATTCGCAGTGACTGGTGAATGCATGCATTAACTAGACCTAGTCGGCATAAATTTAAAATTACAGTAATACATATAGAAA
>NW_006324311.1:0-287 GCF_000327345.1 Myotis davidii
TTCCTTCCTCTCTGAAATCAATTATTTTAAAAAAATGGTTCAAATGCCTTGATCACAAGTATGCAAATTGATTTTCCAACGGATATACAGACAGATTGCTTCCATTTATTCCTCTGAGAGGGTTCTGGTTTGATAGGTCAGGGAACTACTGTGAACTTCAGTGGAAAATTTGGTAAAGTCTCCCCCAATAAAAGATGACATGTGGCTTTGAAAGGAGCAATATGAGATGTATTCACAAGTTTTATCACCATTCCCCAAAGTTATCTATAATAATAAAAGCATAATAT
>NW_006324312.1:0-287 GCF_000327345.1 Myotis davidii
TTTTTAGATTATTTTTTCTAGTTCTGTGAAATAATGCCATTGGTATTTTGCTAGGAATTGCATTGAATGTAAAGATTGACTTGGAAAGTATGGACATTTTAACCATGTTAATTTTTCCTATATATGAACATGGTATATGCTTTCATTTATTTGCACCCCTTTCGGGTTCCTTCTTCAGTATCTTATAGTTTTCCGAGTACATGCAGTTGTAATTGAGGTAGTTTTTTTTTAGTTTCCCTTTTGGATAGTTCATTCTTGGTGTATAGAAATACACCTGCTTGCCGAAA
>NW_006324313.1:0-287 GCF_000327345.1 Myotis davidii
ACCTAAAAGACATTTGTGTGCCAGAAGCAAAGTGAAGCAAATGTTTTAGAGGAAAAGTGGTCAATGAGAGGAAATGTTGCTGATAAGGCAAATGAGATGAAAACTGGATTTGACCCCATGATTTGACAAGTCAGAGGTCATTGGAGACTTTCACAAGCTTAGTTTCAGTGAACTGGTAAATAGCTGAACTGGACAGCAAGAAAGAATGAGAAAAGACGAATGAGAGGAAATAATCATGGACCATCTTTTGGAGAAATTTTACTGTAATTGGTCTGTATCTGGAAGGG
>NW_006324314.1:0-287 GCF_000327345.1 Myotis davidii
ATGAGGATGTAGGATTATATGTATGTACTTGTGAAGTTGTATTATATTCTGGGACGTATTTGGGAATGTTTTTTGATATTGCTAAAAGGCGATGGCTAACGAGTGTGTGCATGTATGTTATGTGTTATGACAGCACATGTGAATAGTGCAGGAATGGTACCGGGTATTACTATGAGATTGTGGGACTGAGAATGTTAGTGAAGGTGTACTTGAGTTCTCAGAATGTTCAGCTCATGAAGGTCTGAAAGGCTGGTGGCTTAAGTGCCATGTGGTTAGAGACACAGCAG
>NW_006324315.1:0-287 GCF_000327345.1 Myotis davidii
AAACTCGTAAGTCAAGACCCCACTGTATTGTACAGAGTCATTTTTCCACCTTTCAGGTAACTAATAAAGCATAATGTAATCTTACACATTTATTTTTACCTTTATTATATAACTAGGTAATTCAGAATGAGAATCATTATAATATCTAAAACTGTTTATAGTAAAATTTCTTTCCATTTCACTAATACATAGACTGAATGCCCAGTGCACGAATTCATACACCAGTGGCGCCCCTCGGCTTGGCGTGTGGGATGGGGCCAAAACTGACTCTCTGACATCCCCCAAGG
>NW_006324316.1:0-287 GCF_000327345.1 Myotis davidii
GAGTTGTTATATCAGAACAATTCTCTTAAAAATTGAGTGAACTTTCCATAAGTGTAATTAGGATTCCCTCTTGCAGGCAAAAGCCATGACCACTTGTTCTTTTTAGGAAGTCCTTCCCTACTCCGGGTTCCCTGCAGAGCTTCTTCGAGACAACAGCTTTAAGACTGGTAGAAGCCCCACTGTGAAGAGGAGAGGATTTGCAAGACATGCCCATCGTCTGAAAGTTTCCGAGTTACCAACAATCTTTCTGAGACATTAAAAACAATCTTACACAGAATTAGAATTAG
>NW_006324317.1:0-287 GCF_000327345.1 Myotis davidii
CCTCTGGGCTAATGATTTCTGGACCATTGACCTGATGGGGTCTTCAACCTCTCAAACCCAAGCAGGATGCCCAGGGAAAGAAAGAAACAGAAAAAAATAGGGAGAACAAGAAACAGTCCTCCACCCTCCAGGAAAGAAAAAGAGGAATCGCCAGAAGAGGAACTAAATGAAGTGGAGGCATGCAATATATCAGAAAAAGAATTCACCATAAGGATCAACCAGATGGGTGAGAAAATCAACAAATTATATAAGATTCAAGAGGAAATAAAAAATGATATAGCTATAAT
>NW_006324318.1:0-287 GCF_000327345.1 Myotis davidii
TGGAAATGGCTATCCCCTGAAAAGAAAACTGAAAGTCTGTCTTAGCTCATAGACTGCTATAGCAAAATACCATAGACTGGGTGACTTAAACAGTACACATTGTCTTCTCACAGTCTTGGAGGCTGGGGAGTCCAGATCAAGACGTCCACACATCTGGTGTCTGGTGAGGGCCTGCTTCAGGATTCATAGAGGGTTGTCTTCTTACTTCACCCTCACATGGCAGAGAGCAGAGAGTGAGGGCAAGCTCTCATGTGTTTTTTCACAAGGGCACTAACACCATATACAGG
>NW_006324319.1:0-287 GCF_000327345.1 Myotis davidii
GTCCGACTGCCGGTTTAGGCCCGAACCCACAGGACACCCGCCGAGGGGTCGCGGATTGGAGATAGTGCAGGCCGGGATGAGGGAATCACCCCCCCACCTACACGAATTTCCTGCACTGGACCTCTAGTATTCATATATTTCTCAAGTAATCTAAGTTGATTATTTGGCTATACAATTAAATGATAATAATGGAAACATTGGCACTCAACTACTTGAGTGATTAATATCTTCATTGAAAAGTCCTGTAAACATCAAAAAAGAAAAAGAAGGAAATAGAAACCCTTTTT
>NW_006324320.1:0-287 GCF_000327345.1 Myotis davidii
TGTGTGTCATAGGTTTGCCATCACTGTACTAGATGCTAATTGTGGTCTAGGAGATTCATGAATATAAGATACAGAAACTAATTCCAAGAAGTTACAGTTTTATTGGGGAAGTAATACATATATACAATGTAAATATTTATACACACATATGTATGTGTATAGATAAAACAGAAAATAAGAGAGTATATTAGTGGATGTTGAGCATTATAAGACCTTACTTATAGTTCTAATTCTGCTCATGAGTTTTTTTTTTCTTTCTTTATTGATTAAGGTTATTGCATATGTGT
>NW_006324321.1:0-287 GCF_000327345.1 Myotis davidii
CTATCTCTATTTTGCTTGTTAGTTTATTTTGTTTATTAAATTCCCCATGTGAGTGAAATCATATGGCATTTGCCCACTGAGAAGCCCCCTCAGATCCATTCTACAAAGTCAGTTCTGATATAAAGAATAGATGAGAGTAGAGTTTTAATGATCATTGCCCTTCAGAAAGGTATCTGTTCTCATGTTAATATGTAGCCTATACATGTTGTTGCTGTTATGGCAAATAATAAAATACTACCAATATTTTAAAAATGTTTTTATTGATTTTTAGACAGAGAGGAAGGAAG
>NW_006324322.1:0-287 GCF_000327345.1 Myotis davidii
GATCCTTTCATGCTGAGGGAGCTAGTCTTTAACAAGGGCTCCAATGAGCTGTGGTTCCTGGTGCTCATGCCCTGTGTACTGCTGCCCCCTAGAATCTGGCCTGGTCCTGTAACTCAGCTTAAGCAGCAGAAGGTGTAGGAAGTGATGTTCTGCCAAGTATAGCCCAAGGACTCTAGAAAGCCATCCACCGTCTGCTGTTGTGCTCTCTGGAACTCAGATGCCGTATAAAAACTCTGACCACCCTGCTGGGAGAGAAGCCACATGGGAGATACTGAGGCAACAGACAA
>NW_006324323.1:0-287 GCF_000327345.1 Myotis davidii
TGACTAAGGCAAGGATTTGGAAGCACCAAGGACTAGGGTTAAAACTCCTTCAGAAGGATGTGATGTACCATTTTTTAGGAAAACAATAACCTGAGGTTTTACTCAGATTTTTTTCACCTATAGTGAAGAATTTAGGCTATTTTTGGTTGTCAAAATAATAGAAACTTTTTCTAAATCTACTTTTAGTGTGTGCAATGGTAATTAAATTTTTGCTTCTTTAACCCTTGGAAATTCCTGGATTAAGAGTTAGTTTTCATGTAAGCCAGTGGTTCTCAACCTTCTGGCCC
>NW_006324324.1:0-287 GCF_000327345.1 Myotis davidii
ATTCTTTATTTGAAGGAAATTTTAGGACCAGTTGGCATAACTCCCTTAGATGAAAGTCATAGTCAGCATCTCTTTATAGCTGCCATTTCTCTTTTTCCCTATTCCACAACTAAATTCATAGATAATTGAAGGATTATTATTAAATCCATAGGGTAGACTTCATGTAACATCTCATTGTGTTGCCTTATTCACATATTGCTTAAATTGGGCACTATAACCACCTGTTAAAGTATTCCTATTTCCATTGATTTATTCACTGAGTCTTTAATGGATAGTTCCATTAAAAA
>NW_006324325.1:0-287 GCF_000327345.1 Myotis davidii
AAGCTAATTTGAATTGCAGATCTAGGCTGTGAAGCATCTCGGAAAAATGTACACATGCACTTCACATAAAATCTCCCAGACATTTTTAGGAAGCCCACAGGAACCCTGAGGTTAACTCTCGCATTCCATAGAAATCATCTGAGAGAAATTAAAACCCCCGTCCCAGTCGGTGATGGCCAAGCTCTGTTTTCTGCAATATTTTCCATGGATACATTAAAGAAAGGATTTTATGGTTGGAATATACTAGTAAGCATTGCTTTCCTTCTTAAACTGAATCTTGATTTCCA
>NW_006324326.1:0-287 GCF_000327345.1 Myotis davidii
AAAAAAAATATTTAAAGCTTGATATGTCTGTCAACACCCCTCAAAGTGTCTCTGCAATGCCCTGTGGAAGTCACAGATGACTGTCCGTGAAGAGATGATCACACAACACATCATGTATGTGCAAGCGCAGGTGCACTGATGCTTTTGTGGGGATGTGCTATGCTTATTGCAATCTCTGAAATTTAAGGACCTAAGAATATGGTATAGGTGTTAGAAGTAATCAAACTAAACCAATTGAGGAAGATAAAGATTCTTTTTCAGCCCTAACCGGTTTCGCTCAGTGGATA
>NW_006324327.1:0-287 GCF_000327345.1 Myotis davidii
TTGGTTTAATTTGTGACTTTTTTGGTAAGAAATTGTTTATAATATGTGGCATTTATACTTAAGTTATTCCATCTTTCACTCAGGATGAATGCAAAAAATGACTGTTCACAGACCTCAGTGAGGTGAATACTATTGCTCAGGAGGGACAAGTTGCTAATATGCAGAAGGGATGGGTAGTACTTCTTGCTTCTCATGATCATGTTTCTGTATATTGACTTGTTGGGTAACTATTACGGTACTAGAATTGGTAAATATGTACAGGGTCCTTTTGCAATAAAACTGGTTAT
>NW_006324328.1:0-287 GCF_000327345.1 Myotis davidii
CCTTGTCACTTCCTGAGCTCAAACCAGGCGGCTTCCTTAGGAGTTGACAGTCGACAGCATTAGTGTCACAGTTGCTGGAGGAAGATGTTCTCCCAGGAGAGGAATGTGGGGACGTTGTCCCAGGAAACCTGGGTGGGCATGACTGTGTTCTACAACCTAATTGAGTCTCTCAGCCTGCCGGTCGCGGCAGAGGCGGCTGAGACGGGGTGAGGTGAGGAACGTGTGTCACAGGCAGTGGAGGCTCTGGGTGACGTGGGTGACGCTCTGTCCCTGGTGGCAGCTGGTGC
>NW_006324329.1:0-287 GCF_000327345.1 Myotis davidii
AAAAAAGAGGGGAACCACCACCAACTAAGAAGCCTGACTACCCAGAGACCACTATACTGTGAAAAAACCTATGCTGTGAAGAGGCTCAAGCTAGATTTGTGAAGAGGCCACAGAGACAGAGTGTGTGGCCAGCCCAGATGTTCCAGAGGTCCAGTTTAATCAGCAGACTGTGAGTGGGAAAACTATATTGAGCATTTCATCCCTAGAAGATGTGAAGTTGAAAGGTAACAGGATCCCAACTGTTAACTGCCAGGAGCCAATTCCAGCATATTCAGCAGGGCTGAATC
>NW_006324330.1:0-287 GCF_000327345.1 Myotis davidii
CAGGAATCTTCCTGCAATGGGCCTCTAGTAAACTAAATAAAAGACAATATCTGTGACATGTTATATATGGAAATTATTTATAGCACCATTTAATTATACTCATTACCATTTAATTACACCATCTTAAATTTCTATTTGTTATCCCTAATATGCTAACACACAGGCACAGCCTCCATGTCTAAGCCCTTGCCCCTTTTCCTGTCTCATCCAGAGAGATTGGGCAAGTTAGTATTCAACTGCAGCCAGGCGACACAGTCTGGGCTAATGAGGTGTAAAGCTGCATCTCC
>NW_006324331.1:0-287 GCF_000327345.1 Myotis davidii
CTCCCCAATCCCAGCTGCATAGTTCCCGCAGGGCAAAGGCGGCCAAGGTGTGTGTTTTGGCAGATCAATGCATTAGCACCTGTCAGGCAGGGAACTCCCCCCAACCCCAGGGCCATTTTTGGGCATGGCCAGTTGCAGGTGGGTGCATGGGCACCTGCCAACCTCGGATCCCCTCGAGATGGACGTTTACGGGTGTGGCTGGTGGCAGATCAGTGTGTTAGCAGCAGCCAGCCCAGATGACCCCGGGAGGGCCTTTTGTGGGCATGGCCAGAAGCAGATCTGTGCAT
>NW_006324332.1:0-287 GCF_000327345.1 Myotis davidii
TTTTAAAAAAGTGCATAAATTAGCAATAGTTATTTTTAAGTCATGTTAACATGATCTTTAAAATAATCTCAGAGACTTATGACAAAGAGGAGCCTTGATAAACTGTTTAGATTACATTACCAATTCACATGAAATCTGAGTATTGCCTTAACTCCATCTCTTTTCCATATGAGTGTGTAGAACTGTTACATACAGCAGCTCCCAGTACCCATTTATCAAGGACTGATGTGGCTTAGGTTATTCAATTCTCTTCTCTCATGACCATGTGCAATTCTTTATATATCAAA
>NW_006324333.1:0-288 GCF_000327345.1 Myotis davidii
ATGTCTCCTCTTGGGATTGTAATGTATAAAACACAGTGCCAGACTGCCATTCTTCGGAGCATTATCTCATCCACTGAGATTCTGCTTCCCACCAATTACTGACAGTTTGGCTCAAATGAACTCACACAAGAAATTCCTTACAGATGTGAATGTTTCTTACGTTCACAACCTGCTAAGCAGTCCGTTCCAATTCTTATTGTGGTTCCTCCCTATGACATTGACAAAATACATGACTTCCCTGGGCCTCAGTTTCCTTGTCTATAAAGTGGGGGTAATAGTCCTGGCCGG
>NW_006324334.1:0-287 GCF_000327345.1 Myotis davidii
TGTGAAGGCTTTCTAACGTAGATATAATTAAGACTCCACTTCCTTGTTTTATTAGCAAGCGATCAGCAGTTAGGGGCAGGTACCCTTGCAATCTCTCTCGTTTTAGAATTCATAAAATGTTATTTACACTTGGACAGCCTCTGTGGCTGCCAGGGAAGGTCTGCTTGGCTCTTATTTAAGCTAACTGTCTGCCATAGGGTGCTGCTCACCTGCCTTTTCTCCTAGTAAAAGAGGCAGCTGCTTTATGTTTACTGCTTTGAAATGTCACATGGCCACTAGAGAACACA
>NW_006324335.1:0-288 GCF_000327345.1 Myotis davidii
GATACTTTTCAAATGACCAAGGAATGATATTTCCATATCTTGAGCTGCTATCATTATTGTTATTTTTGCTATTTCCTAGAAAAATAAAGCAAAACAAAACTTAAAACTTCTGTTATAAAACTAAGTCATTTTGAATTAAAGGGTTTTAGTATGTGCATTAGAAGAAAATAACATAAAATTTAGCATCTTAATTCATTTTTAAGTAAGCTATTCATTGGTATTCTGTTCATAATGTGCTGACATCACCACCATCTTCACAATTCTTTTCATCTTGTAAAACTGAAACTC
>NW_006324336.1:0-287 GCF_000327345.1 Myotis davidii
AAACATGAATAAAGTAGATGTCAGATACAAAAGACCATGTATCACATGATTCTATTTATAGGAAATGTCCACCGACAGAAAACAGGTGTGTGGCTGACAGGGGTGGTGGAATGTTGAGGAGAAATGGTGCATTAATTTAAAGGATATGGGACTTGTTTATGTGGCGATGAAAATGTTATAAGATTGTGGTGACTAGTTGCACAGCTCTATAAATTCATACCAAAAACCATTGAAATGAAAGGTATGAAAAAAACGTTTCCTGTCCTGCTCAGTCAAAATAGTTGAGC
>NW_006324337.1:0-287 GCF_000327345.1 Myotis davidii
TGAAAGAGAGAGACCCATTGTTTTTGGATAAGTAGGGAAGTTGTATGCATGTAACCAAAGGGAATCATAGAAATTCCAAGCTAATAGGTCCTTAGAAATTAACCTCTCTAAAACCCTCAGCCTCCTGGGAGCTAATTGAAGCCCTGTGGGGGAAGCGACTTGTTCAAAGTCACTCGGTTAACCCAGTTAGTAATAGCAGAGGGAGAACTCAGAACCTCAATTTAGTGCCTTCTCCACCATCACCATGATTAACAATATATCAAAACAAAACTAATCAAAAAACCAAT
>NW_006324338.1:0-288 GCF_000327345.1 Myotis davidii
CTTCTCCCTTCCTCTCTCTCTAAAGTCAATAAATAAAAACAAATAAAGAACCAAAAGGATATTCTTGGGTGAGGACTTTTGAAAAAGTGAATGATAATATTCTAGAGAAGGTAGGATTCTAACCTCAAAGATTCATCATTCGTTGAGAAAATAATTCAGACAAAAGCATAGTTAAAATCACATAAAGGTAGGCAAGGTGCCCTGTGTACACACCAGATATTATAACAAGCACACATGCACAATGGAATGCTCTATTAGTGTTCCTTGCCACATGTTTTTTTTTTTTTT
>NW_006324339.1:0-288 GCF_000327345.1 Myotis davidii
TTCCTGGGGAAGCTGCCCAAATGACATGCCCATGATGTCTGGCTTCCCCCTTTGTGGCTTTCCTGTTATTAATAACTAGTTACTTACAAAGGCATTAGGTTCAGTCATGATCTCCACTGAGGCTGCATCATGGGAATGCTGACTGGGGCTGGAGGAGTCAGCTCACTCACATGCCTAAAAAAAGTGTTCTCTCTAAGGTTTTTATTTCTGAAATGTATTGACAATTTTAATTAAGTTTACCTAAATTGCCTTGAGAAACCTAAGAACACCTTATTCATCTATATCTTT
>NW_006324340.1:0-288 GCF_000327345.1 Myotis davidii
CTCTATCCACAGAGCCAAACCGGTTAGGGCTTATCTTTATTCTTGTTAACTAAAATAATGCACACAAAAGCAGATCCCTGCATCATCTATTTTCTTTTCCTATTCCAATTCCCAGAAACAACCACTTTTAATATTTTTGACTTTTTATTTGGCTGTTAATATAGTTAATTTCATATTTATTAATAGCTTATTTATACTACTCTTTTATGATTTTTAAAATTAAATCTTAACTATTAATTCACACTATGTAAATGAGAATTTTACTTTCATAGTCAGCCCCCTCACCCT
>NW_006324341.1:0-288 GCF_000327345.1 Myotis davidii
ATAGTCACAGAAAAGACATTACACATATAAAATCACAAGGACTTGCCCCTGGCAGATAGTAAGCATCCAGCCTTCCCCATCAGGATGCTTCAGCAACAAGGGGCAGAATAACAGACTAAAAGTGGTTCTACAATAAGGATTCATTGTCATATAAACAAAATCTGAATCTTTCCCTGAATTTCGTCAGAAAACTTCCCTTAAGTTCCCTTAAGTAGGAGGTTTCAGGGAAACTTCAGCAGCTTCAAAGAAGCCATCAGGAACCCAGCCTTGTTCTCTTTTTTCTCCACA
>NW_006324342.1:0-288 GCF_000327345.1 Myotis davidii
GGCCTGCAATCAGGGCCATCTTCCCCGGCTACCTGCAGCCGGCCCCACACCCTTCTGTCACCCATCCCCAGTTCCCCATTCACCATCAGGAGATTGGAGCCTGCCCGCTGGGGGAAGGGACCGAGAGGTCAGCCATTCCCGCCCGCTCGCCGGCCCTGCCCCTGCTGTGGGTTGCTCTCTGTTTGTGGGGCGACTTGTAGGGCAGGAGCTTTGGCCTGGTGCCACCCTCATCCCCTGCCACCCACCTCTGGCTCCCCATTCACCATTGGATGATCGGAACCTGCTGGC
>NW_006324343.1:0-288 GCF_000327345.1 Myotis davidii
CAAGGTAATGAGGACACAACTGATGGGGTCATTCCCAGGAAATAGGACCCTTACCCAGAAGTTTCCTATAATGTGTGTGGTCAAAGCGGCTCCTTTCTAAAAACAATGATAAAAATGAGTAGTTACATAATATGAAGGTGAAACTTAACCAGGAAAAAAATTAAAAAATGATTGAATCCTGGAGGGAAGTATGGCCCTGTGGGCTGGCAGGTAAAAGTGTTCTTGCAAAGACTACATGTCCTTTCCCTGTGATGACAGTGCTTGCTCCTCCCCCTCACTAACTGTGTA
>NW_006324344.1:0-288 GCF_000327345.1 Myotis davidii
TGAAATTTGGACAGGTGAGCCATTTCTCACACATAGATACTGGAGTGGCCTTTCCAACTCTTCACCATTGTTTCCTCCAGGCCTCAATGGTTTTCACACCACCAAGTTCCCAATGATGGTCAAGTTCAAGTCAACTTTTTTAGTACATGTGGCCTATAGCAACCAGAGCTTCAGTTAAATTCTGAGAGTACATGGGATGTTAAAAGTTTAAGCTTCTCAGGCTTCTAAATGACTGCCTGAGGCTAAGACCAATTAGTAGTTAGCATATTAATGCGATATTCAGCAGGG
>NW_006324345.1:0-288 GCF_000327345.1 Myotis davidii
AGAATGAGGGTGAGATATTAAGTGTGGTAAGTCATAGGAATAGAGTTGGGTTTGAATTAATATTAACATTAGAGTTTTTAGACATTGAGCATACAAGTTAAAGGATACTGCTTCTGGAATATTCTCCCTGGTGATCCTGCAAACTCTTCCCAGCATCCTTGGGGCCACTGCAGAAGAAACAATGAAGAAACTTGAATTCTTGGCCACCAGATGGCACTGTGATGCCATTGGTATCTAAAGAGCTCTGGAGAGATTCTGGGAGAACAGAAAAGAGTTAAGAAAACTAGG
>NW_006324346.1:0-288 GCF_000327345.1 Myotis davidii
GCAGTTCTAGGTTCACAGCAAAATTGAGCACAATATATAAAAAGCTGTCATATACTATGTCCCCACACATGCACAATCTTCCCCATTAACAGCACCTGTCATCACATTGTACACTTGTTACAATTGATAAACCTACATTAACACAACATTACCATCGAAAGTCCATAGTTCCTATTTTGTTTCACTTGGTATTGTGCATTACATGGGTTCTAACAAAAGTAGAATGGCGTTGAGACACCAATGTAGTGTAATATGGAGTAGTTTCACTGCCCTAAAAATCCTCTATGC
>NW_006324347.1:0-288 GCF_000327345.1 Myotis davidii
GAAGAAAATCCTGCCATTTGCAACAACATGGATGTGAGAGACCATTATGCTAAGTGAAATAAGCCATACAGAAAAAGACAAATATTACATGTGGAATCAAAAAAGCTGAATTTCTGTCACGGAGTGATCTGATCATAAATTCCTAACTGGGCAGTTCATGTGTGGTGGGTAGTCCCCAGGCACAACTTTTTAGCAAAAGGTTTTTCTTTGCCTTACACAAGCCCTGTCAATTGTTTCTGTGCCTCTAAATCAGCAGTTCTCAACCTGTAGGTCGAGACCCCTTTGGGG
>NW_006324348.1:0-288 GCF_000327345.1 Myotis davidii
ACATAAATCTTCACAACATTATTCATAATGGCCTAAAACTTAAAACAATTCAAATTGTCTGTCTATTGGTGAATAGATGTTTTTAAAACATAAATTACAAAATGAAATGCTATCCATCGATGAAAAGGAACAAACCACAGATATATACTATAGCACAAATAGATCTTAAACTATTATGCTAAGTGAAATAATCCAGATTAAAAAGACCACATAGTGAATGATTCCACTTATATTAAATGTCTATAAAAGATAAATAAATATAGGGTGTTCCAAAAAATGTATACACAC
>NW_006324349.1:0-288 GCF_000327345.1 Myotis davidii
AATCCCTTATCAGGTGTATTCTTTGCAGATGTTGCCTCCTATTCTATGGGTTGCCTTTTCACTCTATGTATAATGACTTTTGAGAAAAGTTTTTAATTTTGCTAAGTCCACCCATTTATCTATTATTTTGTTGTTGTTCCTGTCTTTGCTCTCGGTGACACACCCAAAAAGTCATAGCCAGATCCAACATCATGAAGCTTGTCCTTTGTGTTTTTTTCTGAGTTTTATAGTTTTAGCTCTTGGATCCACTTTGAATTCATTTTTGTATATGATGTAAGATAAGGATCC
>NW_006324350.1:0-288 GCF_000327345.1 Myotis davidii
GTGCAGTTTGCTTGAGAGGCCCCTGTGTAGAAATGGCTTCTAGGCTCTGTCTTTAAAATTGGAGCCCAGTTAAGCTACCAGGGCCACGGTGGTGATTTCTCCAAGTATTCTCCAATACATTTGCACTCATGCCATATAACGATTCTCTGACTTAAAATTACTTAAATTCAATCTGATTCTCTGCCCATGTATGTGCAGGCTATATAAACTAGAACAGCATGCTGCGTGTTTCTAAACTTCAGTTTCCTCATCTGCAAAAGTGAAATAATAATGGGTTCTACTCCATAA
>NW_006324351.1:0-288 GCF_000327345.1 Myotis davidii
TGCCCAGGCAGTGCTCCAAGCTCAGGGTGCAACAGGGAGGTGGGGCTGGGGAAGGGTGCTCTCCCCAGCCTCATGACAAACATACACATCTTCACAGATCCTACACATGTAAAGGCCCCAGACCTAACTCAGACACTGCTCTATGTGACCCCACCCTCTGCAAGGCTTTTGGCTTCACCTTGCAAATGTGCAATGAAGGCTCCTTGCAGGTGTGAGATAACAACACACCAGTTACATTTCTAAAACCTCCTGAGATCTGCTGGCTTCAAACTGACCAGTCTTAATTCA
>NW_006324352.1:0-286 GCF_000327345.1 Myotis davidii
CGGTCAGGGCACATACAAGAATCAACCAGTGAAACATAAATAAGTGGAACAACAAATTGAGATCTCTCTCTCTAAGATCAATTTTTTTAAAAATTAAATAGCTAAATAGCCCTGGCCAGAGGGCTCAGTTTGTTGGAGCATTATTTCATGAACCAAAAGGTGATGGTTTGATTTCCAGTTAGGGCACACACCTAGATTTTGGGTTCCATCCATCCCAGTTGGGTACGTACTGGAGGCAATTGATTGATGTTTCTTTCTCACATGGATCTCTCTCTCTCTCTCTCTC
>NW_006324353.1:0-288 GCF_000327345.1 Myotis davidii
AAAAAGAAAATATGTTTACATAATGCTAGTACTGCCTTTTACATTATACAGGTACGTGTGTGTGTATAGAATTTAAAAACAAGTAAAGGAGTTTTCTATTGGTTAGAAATAATTAAAGAATTAAAAGCCAAAGATATAAGATTGAATTCTGAGCTAAGGGTATTAGAGACAATATAATCCCTAGTAGACTGGGGTGATGTTTCTGCAGCTGGAAAGTGAAGATTCTAACCCGTGGGAGAGGGAGGAGCTGAAACCATTCTCCCCACATGGTGCTAAATTCATAAACAA
>NW_006324354.1:0-288 GCF_000327345.1 Myotis davidii
CACAGAACTAGAACAAATATTCCAAAAATCTATGTGGAACCACAAAAGACCCCAAATAACCACAGAAATCTTGAGAAAAAAGAACAAACTTGGAGGATATCAAACTGTACTATAAGGCTATAGTAAACAAAACAGCATGAGGTTGCCATGAAAATAGACATAGAGATCAATGAGACAGAATAGAGAGCCCGGAAATAAACCCACACCTTATGGCCAATTGCTATTTGGCAAAGGAGGCAAAAACATGCAAATAGATAAAGACAGTCTATTCAATAAATGGTGCTAGGA
>NW_006324355.1:0-288 GCF_000327345.1 Myotis davidii
GATCCAAAGATCAGGCCGACGCGAGGAGCGAAAGATCCATTCCGGGAAGCCAAGCAGCTGAGGAACAGGAGTAGGGAAGGATGCTGACAGTGAGGCCTGATGCCAAGAGAGGATGCCCTAAAGCAAGAGGACAAGCAAGAAGCCGCGAGCCACCCAAACAAAACCACGGAGCCTTCGCGTGAGGTTGGCCCTCTGTTCGAGGACTGGCCACCTGTGATGAGACACCAAACTAAAATACTGAGTGAACACTGGTTATCGATGACGCTTGGTGTGTGACCAGTGATTCCA
>NW_006324356.1:0-288 GCF_000327345.1 Myotis davidii
ATGAGGCGCACTGGGTCACCTGTGCATATGTTCCTACAGAAGAGGAACAGTCACTCTGCTCTGTGGGATTAAGGTAGGTCCTTAAAACCCTCTGATAAACACTCTATCCCCACTCTGCTTCTCTTTCTGTACAACATTGTCTGCTTAGTAACTACTCACAGCTAAAAGATCAAGACAAAAAAGGAAAAAGTAGAACTGATTATCCACCTCCTCCTGGGTGACAATCATGGTTTACATTTGTTTTGTTTTGTTTTCACAGTCACCTCAAGATGCCCAAGCACTGCAGAC
>NW_006324357.1:0-288 GCF_000327345.1 Myotis davidii
ACCAGGAAGCTGCAACTTTGCCCTCCCCAGGGAAGAAAGGGACCCATCCTACAAAGGGAAGATAGACATGTGCTCAGTAAAGTTGTGGTGACATAAGGGAAGTACTTGTATGTCAATCACACCCAAAGACAGAGTTGGTTGGTCAGACAGGCATGGCCACTGCAAATATGCAAAACTTTGGGAACACATAATCCTGCAAACAAAGAAGTTCGAGTTCTTGACTCTTGTTGCTCTTGTTTCTTGGGTGTGCTGTCTTGTGTGGGGTTTTTTTGTGTTGTTGTTTTTTTT
>NW_006324358.1:0-288 GCF_000327345.1 Myotis davidii
CCTGGAAAAAGCCGACAAGTAGATGGGAGAACGACATCGCAATCAACCTCAATGGCACTCATAGTTTTAGTTACTGGCCCTGTGTGAGGACCCCCCCCTTCTTCTTACAAAGCAATTGTAGCGCTTTTACTTGTACCCAGTAGTCTTGTGTACTATCTAATTGCTGGAATCCAAATAATGCCTATGCTCTAGCCATGCACACCCCCTCGCTACTCTGGGTTCCAGTAGAAGTCAGCTACTGGGATGGGCCGGCTGAACTAATAATCCATAAAGAATTCCAGAAAATAG
>NW_006324359.1:0-288 GCF_000327345.1 Myotis davidii
AGCTGCAGGGGCTCACTGCGCTCAGACCACCAGTACCGGATGAAACAGATGCAGCAGTAACGCCCAGCAGTGTCTTCACTCACCGCGGGGAAAAGGAATCTGGCCTCTGTCTCCTGGGAGCCATTTTGAAGCACCCTGCCCTGATAACCGTGTATACGTCTTCCATCCTTCTCCAGGCGGCATATATCAGCCACAGCTGGACTCCGGCACAGGAAGGTCACAGGCTGTCCCCGGGGAACCACAGGGCCTGGCTGGACCCTGAGGGAGGGTTTGGGCAGGGCCCCTGGG
>NW_006324360.1:0-288 GCF_000327345.1 Myotis davidii
AAAAAAAAATACCCACAAGAAACAAAATCCTGTGAGTTCTTATTTAGCTGAGGTGTCAGCTCTCAGAGACAGGCATCTTCCAACATAAAGGCTGACATTTTAATTAAACAAAGATGGCCAAGTAATACTTAATATCAGAATCATAGCTTCATGATTTGTCCTCAGGTGTCATCAAGCCCAACTGCCTCATTTATAGATAAGAAAACCGTGGTCAAGCCCTGGCTGGGTAGGTCAGCTGATTAGAGCAGCATCCAGATACTCCAAGGTTGTGGGTTTGATCCCCAGTCA
>NW_006324361.1:0-288 GCF_000327345.1 Myotis davidii
TTGTGACTGGCTTCTTTCACTTAGCATGTTTTTGAGGTTTATGTTATAGTAGGTATCAGTACTTCATTTTTAGTAGAATAATATCCAATTACATGGTTAAACCACAATCTGTTCATCTAGCATTATTTGATGGATATTTTGGTTTCCACTTTTTAGCTACTATGATTAGTGCTTCTATGAACATTCATGTACAGATTTTTGTGTTTTCTTTACCTATTGCTATTCTCATTCTTCTGGAATGGATGACTGTAGCTCCAGCAGCCATTTCAAGCCACGAGGTTACTATGA
>NW_006324362.1:0-288 GCF_000327345.1 Myotis davidii
TCAGTCTGGAGGCCAAGGCTCTATCCACTGAGCGAAACCAGCTAGGGAAAAATGTTCTTTTTTTATATATTAAAAAATAGTATCTTGCCATTGGCCCTTGGACTGATGGGTCTTAGGTTTGATCCTGGTCAATGGCAAGTACCTCTCTGAAAATCAATGGAAAACATATCTTTGGGTGAAGATTAACACAACAAAAAAAGTATAATAGTCTCTAGGTTTATACATGCTGTTGCAAAAGGTAAAATGTCCTTCTTTTTTACAACTGAGTATTATTCCACTGTGTAAATG
>NW_006324363.1:0-288 GCF_000327345.1 Myotis davidii
AGCTTTAGTGGTCATCACCCCTGTTCCCAACAGCAGTTGAGGTTTCCTGATTGGAGGGGATACTGAGAGGAATTAGAAGTGAATAGACAGACTGGGTAGGGGGATGTGCAAACGTGACCACTTGAGCTAGCCAAAACCATAGAAATATTTGTCTTGCAGAAAACAGGATGTCACAAGACAAGAATGTTTATCCTTCAAGTGCACAATGTTTCAAAAGAAGGGGAGAAAGAGGAAGAAAGATGGGGAACACCAGGTGGATTTTGAAATTGTTGCTAGACAAGAAAGACA
>NW_006324364.1:0-288 GCF_000327345.1 Myotis davidii
TGACTCTGTTTTGCTTGCAGACTTCTATTCAGCCTCATTCCATTTACCCTCCATCCTTGGGTGCCTGTCAGGTCCTGAAGCCCAGGTCACAGCATCCAGAACAGTGATGTGGGTGATACATGGTGTGATGGGATGAAAGAGAGTGACAGGCTGCAATGCCACCCTGTAAGGTTTTGGTTGGAGTGGCTGAGCTGAAAGAATTCAGGAATCCTGGGCTTGTTTTGTATCTAAAGGCAACAGAGAAAAGACAAAATATTGCATGAGAAGTTTTAGTTTCATTCTCAGGAA
>NW_006324365.1:0-288 GCF_000327345.1 Myotis davidii
GGTTTCCAATGTCCCATCTCCATCCATCCTGCTATGGAAAAAAGTCCAATCTTGCCTTCATCACGCCTAGAATTAGAGCCAGTCTCCAGACGTTTTGTGCCATGCTAAGGCTAGGTCAGTCCAGCCTTTCTCCCCATCTGGCTACCCTTCGGCTGGGGCCCATGTTCAGAATCCACATGGCTGCTGGGCCACAGGTGGCTGTTAGAGCTACATGATTACTATGGAGGGAGAACACGCAAATGACTTGGGTGAGTGTGTGTTACCAGGCGAAAGAGAGAGAGAGAGAGA
>NW_006324366.1:0-288 GCF_000327345.1 Myotis davidii
TTCTGGCCGCTGGAAGCTCCAAGACTTGCTCCTGTTTAAGACCTCCCGAATGCCCTGCGGCATCCAGCGGACCGGCCTCTGAGACCTCTCTTCCAGCTCTTCGGTCAGCCGGCACAGGACCCGGCTCTGCTGGATGAGAGCATCGTGATTCAGCTCCAGTTTCTGTCTCGTCTCCCTCTCCTCCCGCTCCAGGCTGGCGAGAGCTGAGGCTGCCTCTACCTCCAGCTGCCGACCCGGCGGCTTGTGCTTTAGTAATTGCCGATACTTCTCAAACTCCCACACGATACT
>NW_006324367.1:0-288 GCF_000327345.1 Myotis davidii
GGAGGGTTGGGCAGCAGGGAGGTCAGGCTTGGGGCCTGCCACACCCCCAAACCAGAAGGTGTGAGGCAACCACCATGTGACCTGGCCCCAACAGGAAAGAGCTGATTGGCCTAATATGGTCACCTGACCCAACAGCAGCCAATCAGTAGGCTGAACTAGGATTTGGTGAGCTGATTCTCTCTCAAGAATTTGAACTAGAAGCACCTGACGGGCAGCGGGGAGGGACAGAGCTGAGCTGATATGGGAGGAGGGGCCAAAGGAGGGGATGTGGGGTCAGAGCCCCCGGGA
>NW_006324368.1:0-288 GCF_000327345.1 Myotis davidii
CTGGTGGAGCCAAGGTACCAACAGGTGTTGATGCCTTATTCCCACTAGCCCCTGGATCGAGGACAGCCTGTTTCCCCTCTATCTTAGAGGAAAAGATATATTTAGGATAGGGATACCAGGGTCCTAACCCAGTTCTCTCAGTGAATGTTTGCAGTACCAGCAATCATGGGCTTCATTTTTCATGTGTAAAATGAACAAAATAATCCCTGATTATTGTTTCTGGATAACTCTACCTTTAATTAAATGTATTTGAGGATGGGTATATTACGCCACATGCATTTATTTGTG
>NW_006324369.1:0-288 GCF_000327345.1 Myotis davidii
CTAACACCCACTAAGGTAGCAGGGAGGAGGCAGAGTTGGCAGGCTGTCAATTCACCCTGCAAAGTCAACCTGACAGTCTCTACCAGCCCCCCAGGTACCTGAGAGCCAGGGTCACAGTCAGAGGCCCACAGTGGGCCCAGGGGTCAGACCCTCATTGTGTCTGAGTCCTTGTACCCCATATTGATGGAATGGGTGAACCCACACTTGGGATTGGTGCCCCAGGAGTGTGTGTATGCTAAGTAGTACACATAGGGCCAAAGCTGCCTCTGCATGGGCAGAACCTGTTCC
>NW_006324370.1:0-288 GCF_000327345.1 Myotis davidii
GTGCTGGGGCAGCAGGCGGTGCAGTGGAGGACAGAGTGGTGTCTGAGTGCGGGCAGCGTGGGCAGGGCCTCACAGCAGAGACTGGACCCCCCTGGGCACGGGCACAGGGCGAGCAGCTCCTGGCACAGCTGGTGCTGGGAGGGGTCGCCCAGAGGAGCAGGGGTGACGGGTGAAGCAGCGGAGCCAGCGGGGCAGGTGAGGAGGGACAGAGGCGAACTCAGAGTCCTGGGACCCATCAGGCCAACGTGGTGTCTGTGGCCGCCTCGGCCCTCAGGGCGAACGGGAGCA
>NW_006324371.1:0-288 GCF_000327345.1 Myotis davidii
TACATATTTAACTATATGTTTATTTGCATGAAAGATGGTCATTAAACTGATTATAGAAGTTAATTTGATGGGTAGGATTTTGTGTGTTTAATTTCCTTTTGTATGTTTGCCCACATGTTTGAAACGTTTTTAATGAATAAATATTGCATTTTAAAAACAACAGAGATTTTAAAAAATTTCTTCAAAATCTGATTCTCTTTCTACTATTCAGAATTCTTCAGGGTCGCATTGCTTAGTGATTTGCAACTGGGACAACCCAAATTTCCTAGGGACACTTGGCAAAGTCTG
>NW_006324372.1:0-288 GCF_000327345.1 Myotis davidii
TCACGGCCACGGCCACCCCATAGGTTGGACACCCGGGGCTCGCAGGACCTGATTGGCTAAAGGGGTAACCCGGCCTCCTTTTCGGAGTGGGGGTGGTTCTGTGTGTTGTAGTTGTCATCCCCAGGCGTGCGCATGGGGGAAGTGGGGTCTACAGGTAGCCAAGCTGCTTGGGTGGGATCCTCGCGTCCCATTGTGTATAGCTACCCACCCACCCTCTTTCCTCCACATACACTCCTGCTTTTCTCCTTTTCTGTCTCTTTCTCAACATTTTACTGCTGTAACATTAAA
>NW_006324373.1:0-288 GCF_000327345.1 Myotis davidii
GAAAATTGCAGTGGAAAGAAATGCATTGAACAGAATAAAAGTTGAATTTGTTTCAGTGGAGATGAGGAACGCCGTGCCACAAGGGGTGACAGGAGGTATTCTATCTTGTTCTACAGGATACAAAGTGTTACCACCCAGTGGGGACTAGAGGTAAGTGTAGCTGAGGGTATTTTTGTAGACGGAGTTGACATTTCCTATACCTATTGGGAAACGTACACTTGGTCACAGAGAAAGATGTTTTGAGTTTTTTTATAGAACTTGGTCGCACTTATCCATCCAATGGATGGA
>NW_006324374.1:0-288 GCF_000327345.1 Myotis davidii
GGTTGACGCTCAACCACTGAGCCACCCTGGCTGTGTGCACTGCTCACTTTATGGTTTCAAGTCGTATACATCCTGTGGGGCCAGTTTGAAAGAAAAACCCCTCACCTTTAAACAAGTGAGACTAGATGTTCCTGAACCAGGATAACAGAGTCCATGTTCAGGCAGAGGCTGTGCTCTCCAGGTCGGACCTGAACACCCATGACAGTAAGAAGCGCCCACTCACTTTCTCACTCCACTGCTATTACTGAGCTTCCGCAGGTGAGAGACGCCTGCTGGGCGGGCGGCTTC
>NW_006324375.1:0-288 GCF_000327345.1 Myotis davidii
AGTTTACTCCAGTTTTAGAAATGTGGGTTAGGCTACAGCATTGTTAAGACTGGGCATCACAACCTAACTTATCCCTCTGCCCAATTTTGCCTCCTCTCCTTCCCTCCCACAGATTCGGATCACTAATAAACTTCCTGCATACTAAAGTCCATTGCAAGAGTTTGTTTCCCAGAGAACCCAATCTGTGACAGTGAGTTTGATTTATAGGACGAGATGAGGGACATGAGAAGCCAAACTGCAAAAGGTAAGAAATAAATGGTAAGCCTGGCTGGTGTGGCTCAGTGGTTG
>NW_006324376.1:0-288 GCF_000327345.1 Myotis davidii
ACTTGGCTGGAGAACACACCTGATTAGGGGACCTCTTCATTAGGGACAATAGAGAGAGTCCTGGGAGCTCCCAGTCACAGACAGGTCTGTCCCAGTGAGAGAGGGAGGGAGGGGCAGGAGCTGCGCCGGGGCCCAGTGGGGTCCCAGGACATTCTTGAATAAAAGATGGCCATTGGCAAGGTTCCAAGTCTCCCGCGAGCCGGCCTGCATCGTCATCGTCCCTGCCACGCTCCCTCTAGCTGGGAGGACGGCTGAGCCCCGCACAAAGGCCCTCTGTACCTCACGCCT
>NW_006324377.1:0-288 GCF_000327345.1 Myotis davidii
CTCTGCTCAGGGTCTCACAAGGCTGCAATCAAGATGTGGTCCTTTCTGAAGTTTAGAGCTCACATCGTTTGTGGCAGAATTCAGTTCCTTGTGGCTACAGGATTGAGGACCTTTGCTCCTACAGGCTGTCTGCAGTGCTGACATGTGGCTTTCTCCATAGATAATCCACACCAGAGATGTTTGCTTCTTCAAGGCCAGCAGGAAAGCAAGTCTGCTGCTTTGTGTCTCTTCCTTCAGACAAGGTCTGGATTCTCTTTTAAATGGTTCACCTCGTTAGACTAGGCTGAT
>NW_006324378.1:0-288 GCF_000327345.1 Myotis davidii
CCAGAAGGTTGAGAACCACTGAACTAGAGAAAGTTTCTCTGAAAGGAATGTCTCCACAGTACTTTAAAGAACTAAAGGTCCAAGAATATCTGAGGTAGAGTGAGCAGTCTATACAAAGGCACAGAGAGATAAAACAACAAGGTGTGTTCTGAGACTCTATAGGTTCTTGTCCCTATCCAATAGATTCTGTTAGCAGTTTAGAGACAAGTAGGTGAGACTAAAAAGGGAAGGTTGGAAGTGGATTTTCTATTCCTACATTTTTACAAGTTGACTATTGGATGTTTCTAT
>NW_006324379.1:0-288 GCF_000327345.1 Myotis davidii
CTCTGAGCTCCAGTGCTGGGGCAGCAGCTTGAAGGGCATTGGGCACGTACAGGGAGGAAATGAATTGTATGGAATCAGGGTGAGAAATAGAGGGGTTAGCTTTCTCCCAGACAGAAGTGCTGACAGAGACCATTGGCCCTTTAGTGAACCCTCCCCCAGAAGAGTTGGCAGGAGGGAGCCATATCTGGGCCTTCATCAACCTGGTTTACACTGCTTGCCCACCCTGGCGATTCCCTGAGATCCCACCCCACCAAGTCATGGCTCCACCCATGCTCTTTCCAGTGGCTT
>NW_006324380.1:0-288 GCF_000327345.1 Myotis davidii
AGGCAGCCTGGCTGGAAGGTGCTGGGATTTCCAGCTCCCTCTCTCCCTGGTAAAACGATAGAAAGGCCTCCTCAGTTCCCAGGGGGGCGAGGAGGGAGGGTTTACAACTAAAATATATCAAGTGATGACAAGTCGTTTGGCCCAAAGAAAATAGCCTGTAGCAGCCCAGCTAGTTCTCACAACAGCACCATGTCTTCCAGTGTGAATTATGGTGGTTGAGGTTGGTTTGGATGGCTTCCTGGGGAAGTGCAAGTGGCTCTGGCTCAAGAGATGGACTCAGGCCTCTGT
>NW_006324381.1:0-287 GCF_000327345.1 Myotis davidii
TATTGTAAATAGAATTGTTTTCTTCATTTCCTTCCTAGTTTGCTCATTGTTAGTGTAATGAAATGGAACCGATTTTTATTTGTTGATTTTATACACTGCAACTTTGCCATATTTATTTACTAGTTCCAACAGGTGAGTGTGTGTGCGTGTCTGTGTGTGCAATCTTTACAGTTTTCTAGTTTAAAAAATCATGTCATCTTCTAGGACAGAGATAATTTATTTCTCCCTTCCCAATTTTGATGCTTTATTTCTTTCCTAAATGCTCTGATTATAACTTTTGATATTAT
>NW_006324382.1:0-288 GCF_000327345.1 Myotis davidii
TGAATCCAAGAGTACTGTATCCAGCAAGGCTATTTAATACTGAAGATGAAATAAAAAGCTTTCCAAACAAAAAAGAGGTTAAAAGAGTACATTACCACCAAACAGGAAATGCAAGAAATGTTAAAGGGACTACTTTACGCAGAAGAAAAGATGAGAGAAAGGATCAAAGGCATAAATAAAATAAAAATGGCAATAAATAAAACCATATTAATAATAACCTCAAATGTAAATTGACTAAATGCTTTAGTCAAAAGACTGAATGGATAATAAAACATGACCCATGTATAT
>NW_006324383.1:0-288 GCF_000327345.1 Myotis davidii
GAAGGAAATAATAGAGATCAGAGCAGAGATAAATGAAATCGACACTAGAAAAATAATAGAAAAAATAAAGTCTTTGAAACAAAAGTGGTTTCAAATGACAAATCAGAAATGAAAGTTGGGGACTTAACTACTAATTCTACAGAAATAAGCATTATAAGAGAGTGCAAGAATGCCACAGAACTGTATATACTTGCTGAAATGGGCAAATTCATAGAAACACAAAACCTACCAAGATGAAGTCATGAAGAAACAGAAAATCTGGTTCACAGGTCGATGCTCAACCACTGA
>NW_006324384.1:0-288 GCF_000327345.1 Myotis davidii
CACCCCGGCAAAGACCCTCCCCCAACCCCCTTCTCTCCTGTAAAGAAATCAGCTGTAAGCTCGCTAAGCTGAAATGATACAACCGAATTTTTCCAAACTCCAATTTCTGCTGAACGGTACACGTAGGCAGTGTTGCGGCCTATATATATCTTATACGTTCAACTTGCTTCAGCAACCTAGTTTTGCCTAAATTGTTATGCACTCAAGAAAAGTATAAGACATATAGAAACTGATCCACACATTCATGCCTCTTTAACCTATAACGTTTGGTAAGCATCTTTCTTTCGA
>NW_006324385.1:0-288 GCF_000327345.1 Myotis davidii
GGAGTAATTCTGTTTTTTTAAACAACTTGGATGAGCAGAGAGGAAGAGTGGAGTGTTGTGTTTCTGTCTGTGTGCATGAATTATTAATCTTTGAAAACATGACAAGAAACAATACAAAGCATAACAAAACATGATTATAAGGTCCTCATAATAAGAAATGTAAGATTCATAAGATGTTTTCAATGTTTCTAATTTTAGGATATTACAAAGTTGATGTCCACATTGAGGAGAACCAGGAAAAACAAGAGAAACCTCTTTGGCAAGTAATATTCATTGATAATAAACCAC
>NW_006324386.1:0-288 GCF_000327345.1 Myotis davidii
GCTTTCTCCCACCTTCATGTAATCTTTCTTACTTCCCTTTCATAATTTTAAATGCATAACAGAAATTGCAAAACTGTCATTCTTGAGAGCATTTGAGATCTTGTTACTCATCATATGTCACCAGTTTGACTCAAATAAACTTTTATAAAAATTCTCTGCAAGTTGGGATGTCTCTTACGTCAACATGGTTCTGCTCTTATTGTGCGGGATCTGATTACTGCCACAATCTCTTAGCTGTAGTCACAATTCACATTGTCTCCATATTTCCTTAGCACTCTGCTTCAGAAT
>NW_006324387.1:0-288 GCF_000327345.1 Myotis davidii
TATGTCATCTGTCCAAATTATCATAGATTCTTCATTAGCAAAATTTTTATGGAGTGTAATGGAGAAAGTAAGGTCAGTAATGGAGGGCCTGGAAGCTTTGAGTAGGCCATTCTTTTTAGGAGACACACAATAGAGGAAGGCTATTTTTAAATTAAAGGAACATGAAGCTGGAGGATTCTCAAGACATTAGCTAGACACTGGGTATCACTCAATCCTTTCAGCCCAATGCGGGTAAGCCGTTTACCAAAGACTCCTGAGAAAGTGTCTTTGTAGGGACTCATTGTCCTG
>NW_006324388.1:0-288 GCF_000327345.1 Myotis davidii
GGGCTCTGGGGATTCCAGGGCAGGGTTTGGGGGGAGGGGCTGCCTGCCCCCAGGCCCATGGGCAGAGGACACCACTGCTCCCTGCAGCATGCTGGAGCTGGATGGAGGGAACCTGATGGGGAGCTCACTGAGTGCTGACCCTAGTCTGTGCCAGGACCTGCAGCAACTCACCGCATTCTCACATAAACCCAGGAAGCAGGCACTGTTGTGTCTTTTACTGCCATCCTACAGCTATGGAAAGAGGCACAGCCAGCTCCACGCACTCATCAAAGTCACATAGATCAGGGG
>NW_006324389.1:0-288 GCF_000327345.1 Myotis davidii
GCTGGGACTAGAATTCCTTTATAACCTGCCGAGTACTGGACTGTTGCAGAACGTGGTCCTATTCACTGGATTGGTGAGCTCCCCAGAACCCCGGGAGGACCCATGTCAATCCGTCTTCTCAACTCTCAAGTATGCTGACCACTCATATTTTCAACAGTTACTAGAAGCTGTTGTCAACAAAATAAGGTCATCTCCCATGTGTGTGCCGCAGTACTTCAGCGCTTTGCTGTGGTCCCTTGCAGACTCTGAGGGAGCAGCTCCCAGGGGTGGGATGTTGGATGCTTCTGC
>NW_006324390.1:0-288 GCF_000327345.1 Myotis davidii
ACCTGCAACCTTGGCGTATGGGGACGATGCTCTGACCAACTGAGCTACCCGACCAGGGACTTATGGACTTTCTTACGCAGTTATTATATACTCAGGTAGTTATTCACTGTCCAAGAGCAAGGATTTTGGCTTTCATTTCCTGGTGTTTCCCAAACCACCTAATACAGATCTCTGTTGTTGCCGTCTGTTTCATAGCAGTTGCTGGGACGGTGAAAAGTCCCACGATGCCATCTAATACCTCAAGGCTTAAATGTTTTCTAAACAAGTATTTTTGCATGAAATTTTAAA
>NW_006324391.1:0-288 GCF_000327345.1 Myotis davidii
CCCTTGGCCTGGCCTGCAGGGACCGGGCTGAAACCATCAGTCTGACATTGCCTGAGGGGTGCTGGATTGTGAGATGGCAATATTTGTGTCTTAGGTACACTGGAATTATGGAACTGTTAGGCAGTTCATAAATGAACCTTATTGTCTTTTATTAAATGGACTTATTTTTTCTTTAGGTACAAAAGGAAGTTACCTCTGTGACGTCCTGGATGTAAACATTTGGATTTGGGATAGAATAACCAGTTAAAATTTCTGCTGTGCTAATGTAGTAGAAATATACTGTTTTTT
>NW_006324392.1:0-288 GCF_000327345.1 Myotis davidii
TTTAAAATAAGCATGTCAGTAACTGACTCTCAGGAATATGAGAGAGGAAAAGTAAACGATATAAAAGTTTTGTATTGTTTTTAAGTCCGGGATATTGAAGATCTGTCTGTCAGTTACTGTGTTCTTGTTAGACCCATATATGAGACTTCATTGATGTGTAATATTCTTAGGGTATCCGGTCAGACAATTAAAATCAGGCACTAAATGATAGCCTTTTCTGGGATTGTAGCAATGTTGTTGCTTGAGAGAACAAGGAAGAATGCTATGAATATAGAGATTCAGACCAGT
>NW_006324393.1:0-288 GCF_000327345.1 Myotis davidii
AAGGGCCAGAAGGTTGAGAGCCACTGGACTAGATCCTTAGAACATTCCCATAGCAAAGGTCATACACTTTAAGAAACTGCTGGTCTCACAAGAGGTAGGGGAAATCTTCAAAGCTCCCCCATCCTCAAAACAACAACAACATAAAACACACCCAGAAACTAAACTTAAATGGGAGCAGAGCAACAAGAAATTGGGGTCAGGGTTGGAAACAGAGGAGCAAGGCTACCAGAAGGTAAATGGCCATGACAACTCTGCTATTTGGAAACTGAGCCTGATGCCAGCCCTGTG
>NW_006324394.1:0-288 GCF_000327345.1 Myotis davidii
CCCCCAGGGCAACCTGTCAGATCAACTGAATTTCTGATATGGAGTGTAAGGCAAGACAAATTAAAATCTGGAAAACCTAAATTAAGACTGGTAGCATTACTAAAATAAGCCAACTCTGCCGACAGATCGACAAACAAAAAACCTTTCCTTTTATGTGCTTTTCCAGTTCTTACGGTGCGGCATACGCCCGAAAGAGATTTTGGTCCGCAGAAACTCCTTGAAATGACCTGACATTAACCAGGTTTCTTCGCTCCTCAAATATAATTACGCACTTAAACCACATAGGCC
>NW_006324395.1:0-288 GCF_000327345.1 Myotis davidii
TCTATCCACTGAGCCAAACCAGTCAGGGCGCTAGAGAGTTTTTAATATATCATCTCATTTAATATAATATAAACTTTAGATCTTATCCCTGTTTTTAGAGGTGAGGAACTGAGGCACAAGTGTTTTAAAGAAATGCCCAAGACCATATAGCCATAAGGGGCAAAGCTAGTGTTTAAACCCAGCTGCTTTCTGTACTTTAATTGTACTGTTCCCCAATAAGTAACATATAAGATACCTAATACCCTACAATATATGTTCTCTCAGATGCTGTCTATATTAAGTAATTAT
>NW_006324396.1:0-288 GCF_000327345.1 Myotis davidii
ACAGTATGGAGTTTCCTCAAAAAATTTAAAATAGAACTACCATATAACCCAGCAATCCCACTTCTGAGTATATATTTAAAGAAAATAAAGCGAGGTTTTTTTTTAAATTGTCGATACTACTTCTAGATCATGACCAACTGAATTAGCCTTCATTCAGGAGGAAGGAGATGATGAGCAATAAGAGTAACTGAAAGCTCGCTCTCATGCATTTTGGAGGAGCAAGGGAAAAGGTTAATGTGTTTGTTTCGTTTCTTAATTTGAAAGAGGTACCTTACATCTCTGATGAGA
>NW_006324397.1:0-288 GCF_000327345.1 Myotis davidii
ATAAAATAAAATAATAACCCACCAATTACCGCCCCCCCCGCCCTGGTTTTTCATACCAGCACTTGTAGCCACCTTGCACATTACATATGGATTTGCTTATTTATCATTGTCTTCCAAACTGGAAAGTATGCAGTAGGAGAGCCAGGCTTTTTTCTTGATTCTGTTGTATTCTGGTACCCTCAGAACCTGGTTAGGTACTCAGAAAATACAGGGTAGGGCACAAGTAGGTTTAAAGTTATTCAGATGGAAAACAGTACAATCCTATATAATAAAAACCTAATATGCAAA
>NW_006324398.1:0-288 GCF_000327345.1 Myotis davidii
TGTATGGAAACACAACTGACATTTGTATGTTGATTTTACATGCAGAGTTTCACATTCAGTGTATTCACAGGTTTCTCTCTACTCCTATGAATTTTCGCTTGTGGATTCCCTGACACTTGTTGTAAATTTTGACTAAAGGTTTCTCCACAGTCACAAGATTTATGGGGTGCTACGGGCTGACTGTGTCCTCCCAAAATTCATACATTAAGCCCTAACCCCCAATGTGTATATATCTGGAGATATTGATACCATTGTAATTAACCTAGTTATTAACAACAGGAAAGGAGC
>NW_006324399.1:0-288 GCF_000327345.1 Myotis davidii
GTTTATGACATGGACTGCAAGACTCCTTCAAAGGAGATTCTGCTTGACTAATAACACATTAGCAGTGATCCAGTGATCTGTCCATGCATTAAGGATACAATTTACTTTTCTACTGATCAGTTCTTTTCCTAGTAAAACGAATTGTCTAGCTTTTGATGGAACTGCCTAACAAAAGAGCTTTGTGGATGAAATTGGCAGACCTTATAGGGTTCTTTTGGGTTTGAATGCTTAAATTAGAAACCCTTGTATTCAGATTAAAATGGGAAAAGAGTTGATCTAATTGCATGT
>NW_006324400.1:0-288 GCF_000327345.1 Myotis davidii
CAGCAGCCACAATTATTTTTTTCTATCTTACTGGTTCATTCTCAAGATAAAGCTATGGTACACAGACTGATTTAAAATTACTCCTATTGCTTTTTTTGCCTAAGTGCTCTAGCTAAAGGTTCCAGAACCATGATGAATAAAAGTGGGCATTACTGTATTTCTGATCTTAGAGAAAAAGCTTTCAACTTTGTACTGTTGACAATGATGTTAGCTGTGTCATATGTGGCCTCCAATATATTGAGGTAGTTTTCATATATACTCAGTTAGTTCAAAGTTTTTATCATGAAT
>NW_006324401.1:0-288 GCF_000327345.1 Myotis davidii
TAATTCTAGTAATCATCTGTCACTGTGTACACTAATCAAAATATTATAGACTATATTCCCCTACCTCTTTCCTCCCTTCCCCATACCTCCTTGCTTCTAGTTACCATTCTTTTGGTCTGTTTTTCTATGAGGCTATTTTTGTTTTATTTTCTTTGCTTGTTTTAGTTTTTTAGATTCCACATGTAAGTGGAACCATAAGGCATTTGTTTTTGCCTGCCAGGCTTATTTCACTTAGCATAGTGCCCTCCAGGTCTGTCTGTGTTGTTGCAAATGGCAAGATTTCATTCT
>NW_006324402.1:0-288 GCF_000327345.1 Myotis davidii
CAGTGTCTCCATTGCACTTTGGAGGCAGGATCCTGTCTTCTTCAGGAAACTTCAGACTTTGCTCTTCAGGTCTTTTAACTAATTGGATGAGGTCCATTCACACTATGAAGAGTAATCTGCTGTATCAAAGTCTATTGATATAAACCTTAATCACATTTAAAATGTTTCCTCATGAAACATGTAGACTAGTATTTAAACAACTGCTCACCATTATCTGGCCAAGTTGACACATAACATTAACCATCATGTCATCTTACTTCTCCAAACATTTCATGTGCCTATTTTATT
>NW_006324403.1:0-288 GCF_000327345.1 Myotis davidii
GCTGCAGCTTTGAGTTCAAGACATTTAGCCAACGCCCAACAACAGTGAGGGCACCCCTACCCTTCTCCTTCCTCCCCCCCCCCAAGCTCCTCCTGGTGTCATCCATTGGCCAAACTCAACTGGAGGCTAGAGGTCAGGAAGGGCCACTGTTGCAGTCCATATAGGGCAGCCTTTCCGGGCTTCAGAAGCACAAAGGAGGTCCAAGAAAAGTAGGCATGTCCTCCGCCCTCAGGGAGTGGACCTCCAGCTGCAGACGGGAACCTTGCATGCACCTCGTCCTGTGGTTGC
>NW_006324404.1:0-288 GCF_000327345.1 Myotis davidii
GAGCCGCAGTTTGCCGACCACTGGTACTGCATTTGGCTTGCTAAATATTTATTCAAAAGGGAATATATGCAATGATTGGCAACAGAACATAAAACTCATCAGAATGTTTATATTTCCTTTATAAAAGACCCCCCACTAAATAATTAGATTTAAGGAATTCATTTTGGAAGAGGATCAGCCTAAGGAGCTAACTGACTTACAGATTACAAAATAATATTTTTAATGACACATCAGAAAATGTAGTTGCTTTGGGCATCAATTGAAATATTAGCAATTATCATAATTAAG
>NW_006324405.1:0-288 GCF_000327345.1 Myotis davidii
ACAAGTCATTTACTGGAACTTTCACTGTTGTCACAATACTTTGAATATCATTCACTGCGTGTTCTTTTTGAATCTCTCTACCCTTCATAGCTTTTCACAGAACCACTAATTTACATTCCATCTTAATAGATAACTGCAATTTCTGAACTTTAGATGATGGGAATCTGGGTATATTTTTCTCCTCTTTATGTTGCATAAATGTTTAGAGATTTATTAATGCTATATTAGTAGCTCACCTTTTTTGGGGAGAAATGACTTTATCTTTGAATTTAGCATGCTTTATTCATT
>NW_006324406.1:0-289 GCF_000327345.1 Myotis davidii
CTCTACCCACTGAGCCACACCGGCCAGGGCGGGCAGCCAATTTTTAGACCTGAAACGGCAGCTTCTAATAGTCGGTATTTCAGCGCACTTATTGAGCACCGACAGTATGCAGCGGGCCTAGGCCCACATGGACCGGACGGGGCAGGCCTGGCCAGGCTGTGGCCATCTCCACGCCCCCAGCCTCCCACACCCACCCCCCACCCAAGCCTCATGTTAGCGTCACCGAGATCAGGCCACCCCGTGCACTCCCAGCAGCCCCCTGGCCTGGCTGTGGCCTCCATCCCCCGGG
>NW_006324407.1:0-288 GCF_000327345.1 Myotis davidii
CTTTCTCTGACTGACTTATTTCACTTAGCATAGGGCTGCATGTCTTTGAAGGACTGACCCAAATGCACAGGCCTGTGATGGAGTCGTCTTTGTTCTAGCAATTGCTACAGAATTAGCCAAGTATTTTATTTACATCTGGGCCTTTGAGTAGTTCCCGAGACTGGGGAAATAAGAATTATAATTTATCTTCTTTACTCTTACAGTGAAACCCCTACCTTTTACATCTTGATAAACTCCCTGTATTTGCCAGTATTACATCTTCCTCCCCACCTTGCAATCTGTTGTTTA
>NW_006324408.1:0-288 GCF_000327345.1 Myotis davidii
ATTGCCTTTCAAAGCTTCAAAGGGCAGGCTGACTCTCTTATTAGGGGCTAATGTAGCTGGTGCTTTTAAATTGAAGCCAATGATCATTTACCATTCCCCAATCCTAGAGCCCTTAAGTAGATTTATGCCAAAGGTATTGGCCTGTGCCTTATCAGTGGAACAATCAAGTCTGGATGACAGTATATCTGGTTACAACATGGTTTATTACATATTTTAAGCCCACTATTGGGACCTACTGCTCAGAAAAAAAAGGTTCTTTTCAAAATATTACTGTTCATTGACAATGCA
>NW_006324409.1:0-288 GCF_000327345.1 Myotis davidii
TAAAAATGATTTTTATAGTTTTAAATGGATCAAGTTTAAATGGTTATATAATTACCTACATAATACCCTTAAGACCCACAAAACCTAAAATATTTACTCTTTGGTCCTTCAAGGAGTTTGCCACCCCCTGGTTTAGAACCACAGAAGACTTACAGAGCAAAATGAGATTAATCATTAAACAGCAGAGTAAACATAATATTGTTATAAGAACTAGAGAGCTAGGAAAGGCTTTGAAAAGAGAGAACTTGAGCTGGAGTGGTACCAAAAACAAACATTAAAAAATATATT
>NW_006324410.1:0-288 GCF_000327345.1 Myotis davidii
ACTTTGAAAATGGTCCCCAAGTCTGAGTGTCATTCTGAAAAAGCATGGAAGAGAAAATATTTCCTACTGTCAAATTCCATTTGAATTTAGACATATTTCCTGGGGGTAGTGTTTTTTAGCCAGTAAGAGGGTGATAACAGTACTTACTTTCAAGACAGACAGAGAAATGATAAACCAAGTTTCCTAGCGATCATTTGACAATATTTTAAGGCTACAATGTGGACTACCAGGTGCTACCTGTTTGGAATACAAGAAAATAAGATAAAGGCATTACCTGATCCCTTAGAG
>NW_006324411.1:0-288 GCF_000327345.1 Myotis davidii
CGGCATTAGGAAGGTTGAGAACCACTGTAGTGGATAAAGAAATTAGAATAGTTACTTTAACTCTATATATTCACTAAGATAAAGTAAAAAGTGAGCATATCTACTAGAAGTAGAAATAATACTTTTAAAATATTGAACTCTTAAAGATGAAACTATAGTTTTTGAGATAAAAATTATACTGGATGGAATTAGCATTAAAGGACTACAAAGGACATGATTAGTGAACCTGAAGGATAAAATCGAAAGTAAATAAAGTAAAACACAGAGAAAGAAGATAAGAAAAAGGTC
>NW_006324412.1:0-288 GCF_000327345.1 Myotis davidii
ATCTATAGATTCAATGCAATCCCTATTAAAATTACCAACAGCATACATATTTCACAGATCTCGAATACTCCAAAAACTTATACAGAACCAAAGAGACCGCAAATATCTGCAGCATTCTTGAGAAAAGAACAAAGTTGGAGAAATCACAATAGCACGTATCAAGCTATACTACAAACAAATGTAATCAAAACAGCTTGGTACCAGTATAAGCACAGGCAAATAGACCAATGGAATAGAAAAGATCCCAGAAATTAGCCCAAGCCATTACATTCAATTAATATTTGACAA
>NW_006324413.1:0-288 GCF_000327345.1 Myotis davidii
AAGCATCACTCTTTTGAATGACAAAGGCATTAGTTCATTGAGATGCATGGCTTTTGGTGACTGTTACTACCCATAAAGTCATCACTGTTTGACTGAGAAAGGCTTTTTACAAAAATCCACTTCCAAAATTAACATTTTTATTAAATCAAGTTTAAAAAAAATGTTCACTGTAGAAAAGTCAACAAGGGTTTTAACAAAACCAAAATATCCCTTTTTATACAATGTATGTATATATTAGCAACGACTTCGGAAATTTTATATTCTTTTAAAGAAAGCATAAACAATGTA
>NW_006324414.1:0-288 GCF_000327345.1 Myotis davidii
AAATCCACGCAGAGTCCAAGCTGACTCCCTGGTCCATGTGACAGATTGGTTTTATGTAGCCAGAGAGATGGATTAATGGTTTCAGCAAAAAGCTGGCATGTTCAAGAGATTTAATTTTTTATATATAACAGTTTTAGCCAAAGCTGTCCTCGAGCCCAGCGGAGGCAGAGTTCCACAGGAGGGCACACTGGTTGACTAATGACCAATCACTAAGCAGCAGGGAGGGCAAAGCCTCGAGTTTGTGTCAGGTCCTGGGGCGTGGGGGGTGGGGTGGGACAAGCATCAGTA
>NW_006324415.1:0-288 GCF_000327345.1 Myotis davidii
TCCATCAACAGATGAATGGATAAACAAAATATGCTATATCCATAAAATATATTGTTATTCAGCTATTAAAAGAAATGAAGTACTGCATTGATGAATGCAAACATGGACAAACGCTGAGTATTTATACTGTGTGAAAAAAGCTTTACACAGGCCACATATTTATCATATACTTATATCACTTCTCATAAACACAATAAAATAATTACTTCTGGTAATATCCAGTTTAAAATATGTATTCTTTGCTACATTTTAAGCACCATAAAGGCAGGGAAAGTATGTCTCATTCAT
>NW_006324416.1:0-288 GCF_000327345.1 Myotis davidii
GTCTGTAATAAAATCTTGTCAAAGGGAGATTAGGAAAAAATTCAGTATCTGCTGGGTTTCAATTAGACATAGGGAGAGATACAGTGTGGGTTCTTCCTGGATGTGTCCCACACCTCCCCTTCCAGAGTCCTAAATCTTTTTGGGCTGTTTAGAACATTTGGGTGATTTTAAGGGATTGTGTAAACTGAATACCATTATGTTTAATTATAATATACATTATATACAGGCTCTTGGTGTTTCCAAATACAAGAAAACCACACACTTCCAACAGAGAAGAAGGATGGGATA
>NW_006324417.1:0-288 GCF_000327345.1 Myotis davidii
TCTCCCGTTCCATCCTCTCCCTGCGTTCCCGTCATTCTCGCTCCTGAGGGTCTTCCAACATTTTCCTGCCCAAGTCTCGAAACTGCTTCCTTTCCCTCCTCTCTTCTTCAAGCATCTTCTGCCGCTCTCCCGCCTCCTGCGCCGTCGCTTCAGGGCTTCCGCCTCTCGTTCTGCTTTGGACGGGAACGTGGGCGTAGCCTCAGCTTCTCCCTCAGCCTTCTTCTTGGCCAGAAGCTCCTCTAGGGATAATGGCTGGGCCTTAGGCTTCTCATCACCATGTTCATCCTC
>NW_006324418.1:0-288 GCF_000327345.1 Myotis davidii
AGGTCGATGCTCAACTACTGAGCCATGCCAGCTTGGCTATAATTGGTTTAGATGCTTATTGCTTTCCCTCGAGAATGTAAAGCTTCATGAGGGCACAAGCTTTGTCTGTTAATTGCTGATCCCAGCTCCTGAGAAAGGACCAGCTCAAAATGAGCACTCAGTAAATATCAAGAAGAGATCCACATAAATGGCCAAAGGGGAGCAAATGTATAGTAGGTAAACAAAAGAAGAATCACTGAGCAGCTCTATGATTAATAATTTAGTTTAACCCCCATCTTCAGAATTCAG
>NW_006324419.1:0-288 GCF_000327345.1 Myotis davidii
AAGGCAAGTCATAATTCACATTAAATAAAATTTTTAAATGTGCATAATCTTTGAAAATATACATATATCTTCAGACATTATTTTCTTCAGTCATCTTTCCAGTGCATATAACATATAGAGTCGATACCTGTTAAATTAGTGGTAACCACTTTCCTAAACATGATTCAAAACATGATACAGATATACAACATAGTTACAGTTCATGGGCCCTAAAACCAACAATCCCTGGGAGTTGTTTTTATATATAAAAACACTGTATTATTAAATTAACTGTTATTCAACTGGTTG
>NW_006324420.1:0-287 GCF_000327345.1 Myotis davidii
TGGGCAGCGTCTGCAGGGTGGCCTCTGCAGGAGGCACCCAGAGCCTCCACTGGTGGGCAGGGGTGGGGGAGGGACCAAAAGGACCCCTTCCCGGCTGTGGTCTCGGAGTCCCCACTCGTGACACAGGGTGCAGGACTGGAGGGGTCCCCCACTGTGTCTGGGGTCTGTTCTGGGGTAATGTCTCCCGGCTTCACCTGGACTCACCCCAGCCCAGCCAGCAGGTCACTAGCCTGGGCCCTGGTGTCCCCGGGAAAGGCTAGGCCGGGCCACTGGAGGGCCCTGCCCGA
>NW_006324421.1:0-288 GCF_000327345.1 Myotis davidii
TGAAATGCAACTAAGATATGCAAGCCTGGATTCCATGACTTTTGGGAGCACAAAATGATGATTGAGCACGCGGTGTTATAGATTTTCGAAATCAGAAAACTCAGACTGTCATACTCTTACATTAATGTTTCCTCGACAACCGTGAACGATAAATATCAACAGTAGCAACAACGAGACTTGTATCTTTGTGTTCTTCATTGGGAAGGCTTCTGGTTTGTGCTCAATCCCCTTCCTTCCACCTGACAATGATGTGGTTCAATCACTATAAGGTAGTACTTCTGCCGTAAG
>NW_006324422.1:0-288 GCF_000327345.1 Myotis davidii
ACTACCAGTAATCAGCAAGTAGAGAGTGCTTATGTACCAGCATTGCTCTTAGTGGTTTTACATTTTAATCCTCAAAACCATCCTTCAACACACATCACTTCTGTGGTATTCCACCAACAATGGACACTCTGAATCTAATCATGATGAAATATGAGACAAACCAAAACCGAGAGACATTGTACAAAATAAGTGGTCTGTGCATTTTTAAAATGTCCAGGCCATGAAAGATAAAGATGAGGAACTTGTTCCAGATTAAAGAAGAATAAAGAGAAATGACAACTGAATGCA
>NW_006324423.1:0-288 GCF_000327345.1 Myotis davidii
ACGATTATTCAGATTTAATACTTACGTAAATATGTAAAGTGCCAATTGAATCGACATTTTTTCCTCGAATGGAAGCTGGGTCACATCTTGAAAAATCTGGAACGCTATTCAGCATCTACACTAATATTTTCTCTGAACCACCCTCAAAACTTCCACTACAGGCGAGGGGGCAGCAGCGCTCCGTATAGAGGGTGGTTGCATAGGGGAGGTATATAACTGTAGGATACTCGAGGTTACTGTGTAAGCTATGGGGGTACTTGCCAAGATCTGTTATACTCTAATTCCTGG
>NW_006324424.1:0-288 GCF_000327345.1 Myotis davidii
CTCCCTTCCACTCTCTAAAAATCAATGGGAACATAACCTTGGGTGGGGATTAACAACCACAACAAAAAGTAAAATGAAGGAAGCATGGCAGTGGGTGGGTCTGGTTTCTGATACCTGTTCTGTCGCTTCTCCGTAATGTGCTCTTGGAGAAGTTCCTTAACTCCAACCCTACTGCCCTTCTCTGTTGGTAGGGATGATGGCATGTATTTCTGGGTTGTGTGAGAATCAAATGAGATCGTGTACGTGATAAATGTAGAGAGAACATGAAACAGGAAATCCTAGAGTGCC
>NW_006324425.1:0-288 GCF_000327345.1 Myotis davidii
ATCTATGTCTGTCTGTCTGTCTGTCTGTCTCTCCCCCTCTCTCTCAAATAAATAAAAATATATTAAAAAAGATGTGCTGCCCCTTTGTCTCAGGTTCTGGACCCCAACATTGGAGGTTCACGACACCATCCCTGTGTTTGCAATGCGCATTTCACTATCCTTCCCCATGCTAGACGCACCCTAAGGACACAGGCTTGAGGTACTAATATGGTAATAAGAACGTCTGGACTGGGCATGTGATTGAACCCTGTTAAGGCCACAATATAAACTTAAGGTTTGGCGGGTGGG
>NW_006324426.1:0-288 GCF_000327345.1 Myotis davidii
AAACAAACAAACAGAAAACTTGTGCTTCATCCACTGGAAAACAAAAGAAAGATTTCTTATCAACCTACTAAATAACCACTTTTAAAAAATAAAATAAAATAAAGCAGGCTTCATTGCCATAGAGGCCTGGGCAGATAAGGAATCCATCAACTGTCACGCATAAGCAAGGAAACAAGGCCGCTCAAGAAGAAAAGGGAAAATCTCCAGAAAATAAACCTAAAGACATGGTGATATGTGAGTTAAATGACAGAGAATTCACGACAGCAGTTCTGAAGAAATCCAACAGGA
>NW_006324427.1:0-288 GCF_000327345.1 Myotis davidii
AGTTCAGGGATCCAGGCTTCTTCCAGGCAGTGCCTCCCTCATCTCTTATGGCCTTGAAGTCTTCCAACCATATCCTCTGTATAGTCAGACATACAAGGTAAGACCTTGAGCATTGAGCATCATATATAGACAACCTTTTCAACAGTCATACCTTGAAGTGACATAAATCACTTTTAACTATATTTGATTTTTTGAACTGGATAAAACATGCATACCTAATTTATTGAGAAATATGTATGGTTTGGTTGTATGCTCACAGAGAAAGAAAGAAAGAAAGAAAGAAAGAAA
>NW_006324428.1:0-288 GCF_000327345.1 Myotis davidii
CAAAGGACTCATATGCATACAAGCATAACCAGTGGACACAGACAATAGCGGGGCGGGGGCAGGGGCGGGGCGGGCTGGGAGAGGACAGTGGGGGACAAGGGGGACACAGGTAATGCTTCCAATAATAAAACACTTTTAAGTATGAATTAGCAGGCACAGACTAGTCCAGGGATGTCAAGCACAGCACAGGAAACAGTCAATGATATGATGCTAGCGAGGCCGGTGTTAGATGGCACGGGGCTCAGGGGGTGATCCCTTTGTAAGTTATACAAACGTCCGATCACTGGG
>NW_006324429.1:0-288 GCF_000327345.1 Myotis davidii
AGAACAATGACTGCTGTGAGCACCTCTGTCTGGGAGGAAGCCGCCACTGAGTTCTTGCTCTGATGCCAGACAATATGGTTCCTCCCCATATGTCTCTGGATTCCCCCCAAACCGCTGCCTCAGTGCTAAAGCTCATCAGTAGAAAGTCCATGTAGGTTTGTGTGCCAGCCCTTTGTGAGGAACTTCCTTGGTCTCCAGCAGCCTCTGTGCCACTCAGCTACAATTCCTACTAGTTTTTATAGCCTGAAACTATGGGGATTTCTCCCAGCTTTGGAATCCTGGGCTGGG
>NW_006324430.1:0-288 GCF_000327345.1 Myotis davidii
TATGAAAATAGGGTAGGCACACATCGAAATGCGTCAAAGACCTGATTCATTGTGAAGAAAAAACAAAGTGCGAAACCAGACTACTACAAAATTTGGAACAAATACTTTGAGTCATTAACAACGAACCTAACTGAACTACGGATTACGCTATTGTGTCAGTTCTGAATACAACTTCCGAACTCCGTTATACACTATTCCACATAATTTACCACATTCTCCGTACAAAACCGGCATTACGGTCAGAATGAACATCCAGTTGTCTGCAACACAATGAAGGCTAGAGACAGC
>NW_006324431.1:0-288 GCF_000327345.1 Myotis davidii
TCAACCACGAGGCCTCCATTGACACCCTTCGGGCCAGGTTTGGGATCCCTTATGAACTAGAAGATGCAAAAGTATTACGTATCTTGGGAGACAGCTGTTCTGCTAACTCTGAGCTTCATCAGCCTCCCCGCTCAACCCATTTGCTGGTAGGGCCTTTCAGCAAGATCATGGCACATTATAGTACTTTAGGCACTTGAGGGCTGCGTGTTGACACACATGGGAACAGACACACTCCCATTTAGCCCCTTGACTCTGGAAGTGTGTCCTCAATTGGTTTGGAGAGAAGAG
>NW_006324432.1:0-288 GCF_000327345.1 Myotis davidii
TTTGTAAGCATAAAGAACCTAGGCTATAGGTCAAAAGGTCCTTGGAAATTTAAATGTCATCATACCCATATGCTGGTAGGCTGTGATCTCTAGGGAGCATGGTCACAGTGAAGTCACAATAATCAGAAGTCTGGTTCTAGCCTTACAAGGTTAGAACATTAATCCCGTTTCTGATGTCCCTAGATAGGGGGACGGTGATTCACACTACAGAGACTCAGACAGCCCAGCTTGTACCCATGAGCTAAGAGGCTACCAGATCGATTCCCAGTCAGGGCACATGCCCTGGTT
>NW_006324433.1:0-288 GCF_000327345.1 Myotis davidii
CTCTTCAATCACAAAAGGACAAACAAAGGCAAACAGCTGTATACACAAGCAACCGAAATTCACACTCACAACAAACCACCCATTCGCGACCTCCGGAGATACCAGTGTGTACATCTCCTTGTTTGTCTAGACCTGAACAATTTTGGAAACGGTAGGACATCTCGAGCATATCAGGTTGTCGGTGATGTTTCTGGCGTTCAATAAAGCAGATCGTTATACACAACCAAAGAAAAAAACCGGTTTTTTTATAATATGCAACCGAGTAAGCCTTAATATTACAAACCCAAA
>NW_006324434.1:0-288 GCF_000327345.1 Myotis davidii
ATTGTATGCCATGTGAATTATACCTCAATTAAAAAAATTCATAGTATACTCAGGGGATGCGGTTTGGAAGGCATACAAAGCAGTATTCTCTCAGTTATTTCTATACTGCAGTGAGATGTACTTTAAATAATGGTCTAAGTACCAAGGGATTCTGGCTTTGTTGTTAAAACGGATCTACAGAGGAAATGTACATTCAACAGGTGTGTATCTGATGACCACAACACTTAGGAAAGATGTCTTCCCCTCTCCAAAGTCAACTGTATGATGCCAGAGAAAACCAGGACCAGA
>NW_006324435.1:0-288 GCF_000327345.1 Myotis davidii
GGTGCAGGCCGGGCTGAGGGACCCCCTCCCCACCAAACAATGCACGAATGTCCTGCACCGGGCCTCTAGTATGCAAATAAATTCTTTGGTTAACCTCTTCCCACTGCCCCCTTCCCTCTGAAATACTAGTACATCAGTCTGTTGCATGCTTCATCACTATTTCTTCTCTCTCCAAAAATCTAAAATACAGTGAAATATATCTGGTTCCCTTTAAAATGCTTTCCTAGCCCATCTAGGTGCAGCTTAGTGGTTGAGCATGAACCAGGAGGTCATGGTTCCATTCCCAGT
>NW_006324436.1:0-288 GCF_000327345.1 Myotis davidii
TATAAGTTTTCAACTCCTTTGGGTAAATACCAATGAGCATGATTGCTGAATTATATGGTAAAAGTATGTTTAGTTTTAAAGAAACTGCCAGACTGTTTTCCAACGTGGCTGCACCATTTTGCATGCCCACCAGCAATGAATGAGAGTCCCTGTTGTTCCACATAGACAGAGAGTATTTGGTGTTGCCAGTGTTCTGGATTTTGGCCATTCTACAGGGTGTGTAGTAGTATCTTGTTTTAATGTGCATCTCCGTTATGACATATGATCTGGAGCATCTTTTCATATGCT
>NW_006324437.1:0-288 GCF_000327345.1 Myotis davidii
AAGAGGAAAATTCAGGCAAGAATTTGCTTCTGGTTGGAAAGAAGCTGGATCCACCAGGAAAGGCAATCTCCATGACCACAGAGGGAGCTATGGAGCTGCCAGTGTCTGGTGAAGCAGGTAAGTCAGTCCTGAGTCCTACCAGTAAAGGTACCGGCTTTGCCGTGTTATTCTGCTTGACTCTTTTTTTACTCCCATCGTGCCTGTTATACGCATAGTTCCCAAAACAAAGCATAGATGCAGAGGCTGACTAGGTTTTTTCTTGAAGGCTCTTCTATTACCACATCACCA
>NW_006324438.1:0-288 GCF_000327345.1 Myotis davidii
TTTTTTAAATAAAAGGCAGAAGAGGGTATGTTTATTTGCATTTCTTGGTGTTTAAGTGACACCAGGGGTTGGCAAGAGCGGGCCTTGTTTCTTTACATTCTCATACTTCCAGAAAGTAAACCATTTAGCCACAAGACTAGCAGAAACAGATATCGAGAGATATATGGAAAAGGAAACAGCAGGTCTCTCAGGTCACTTACAGAAGATATGACATGCACATCACTTCTAAATGCCCATGTGTACCTGAGTGAGGGTTGGAGTGCGGAAGTTTTCAGATGCCTGTGTCTG
>NW_006324439.1:0-288 GCF_000327345.1 Myotis davidii
AAAAAAAGAAAGAAAGAATTTCTTTAGTGTCTTCCATAACTCTTCACACAGTGCTAGTTATGCTAATACATGCTTTTTTAAATATTGTTTTAAGAACAAACCTAGATGATTTTTTCACCAATTAAGTAAAGCAAATACAGTGATTCAAATTCAGGTGAGGTAAATATCCTAACGAATTAAATGTCCACTTTATAATACAAAGTACTGCATTCCAGTGACTGACAATCCTGATAAGCCCATGAAATTAGAAAGCCATTCTCACCTGCCTCTCCACTGGTCCAAGAAGCA
>NW_006324440.1:0-288 GCF_000327345.1 Myotis davidii
AAAAAAATTTCACGTTCACAAACACAAAATCAAAGTTAATAGGGAAATAGTGATGATCAGATGTAAATGCTAGGCCCTACAGCCTATTAGAAAAGAAATCATCTATGACGATGTGAAATACAGAGCTCACAATAAGAAATATCAGTAATTCTGAAGTTCTAAACATTAAAGAACATTTGTGAAGAAAACATACATGGAAAAAAATTATATTTTTCTCTACCCAAAATTATCTGCGATTTCACTTTCAGCATATTTCCAATTTGTTGTGCAAGAAAGAAAGAAAAAAAA
>NW_006324441.1:0-288 GCF_000327345.1 Myotis davidii
TTCTTTGTAGTATCTTTATCTGGATTTGGAATTGGATAATGCTAGCTTTGTAAAATGAGCTTGGAGTTTTCCCTCTTCAATTTTTGGAATAGTTTGAGAAGGATGAGTGTTAGTTCTTTTTTGAATGTTTGATAAAATTTGCTTGTGATGCCATGCAGTGAAGTACTTTTATTTGTCGTGAGGTGTTTTGTTTGTTTGTTTGGATTTTTTAGTACTTCAATTGTACAAGTTGTATTTGTTCATATTTTTGGATTTTTCCTGATTCAATTTTGGAAGATTGTATGTTTC
>NW_006324442.1:0-288 GCF_000327345.1 Myotis davidii
GCATTTCTATACACCAATAATGAATGATCAGAAGGAGAAATTAAAAAATTAATACCATTTATAATTGCATTAAAGAGAAAAAATACCTATAAAAAATTTATCCAAAAAAGTAAAAGACCTGTACTCTGAAAATTATGACATTGAAGAAAGAAATACGAATAAATGGAAGAATAAATCTTGCTCATGAGTTGGAGGGATTAATTGTTAAAATGTACTTAGTACCTAAAGCAATATACAGATTCAATGCAATGCAATTTTAAAAAAATGGACAGAGGACCTAAATAGACA
>NW_006324443.1:0-288 GCF_000327345.1 Myotis davidii
TATCCATTGCTCTAATTCTGCCATCTCCATCTACTCACTCGTCCATTCATGCACCCCACACTCATTTTGAGCGGAAATTTGCTTTGCACCTGGTGTGTGCATAGATGTATGAAACAGATTCTGTTTATCAGAGCATAAAACTTTGTAGGCGGGGAGGATACAACGTGTACATAAATAGCCATAGTATATAGAGAGAGGGCTGTGAAGTTTGGAGGACAGAGCTGCTTTCAGGATGGGAATCAGGGAGGCTTCCAAGAGAAGGTGGCATTGATGCTGGGCCTTGAAGGA
>NW_006324444.1:0-288 GCF_000327345.1 Myotis davidii
CGATGCTCAACCACTGAGCCATGCCAGATGGGCGAATAGTTGCATTTTTATTTAAACAAGCAAACAGAATCAGACCTCTTGTCTGCATCATCAGCAGCTAGAAGTTAGTAGAATAACATCTGCAGACTTTTTGTTTTTCAATTACGGTTGATATACAATATTACATTCATTTCAGGTGTCCTACATATTGATTAGACATTTATATAACTTACAGTGTGATCACCCTGATAAGTCTGGTATCCATCTGACACCATGCATAGTCATTACAATATTGACTATATTCCCTAT
>NW_006324445.1:0-288 GCF_000327345.1 Myotis davidii
TGACGGTTTAGTCATCCCCCGAGGGCTCTGGACCTGTCCAACATTCTTGTGCATCCAGGTTACTGTACCTTTGAAATACCAGAAGTAATACTCCTCCAAGGGGGTATTAACCATCAAAAGAGCACATAATCTTGTTAAACATCCTGTAATTCAACTCCCACATTGACATGTGACTCCTCCTTGATTTCAAATGCATAAAAGGAACTGCAAAACTGTTATTCTACAAGAGCATTTGAGATCTTGTTCCCTGGCATAGTCCTCAGTTTGGCTCAAATAAACTCATAAAAA
>NW_006324446.1:0-288 GCF_000327345.1 Myotis davidii
TCAGGTGTTCTAATGTATGAACTATTCACAGTCAATGGGGAGAAGAATTTCGGAGGTGAGCTCTCTAGGTAAGACTCCACAAAATAAAATGAATGTTGTTACCAAATTAGAATTAAGCAGTTAATTTTCATTGATATAGGATATATATAGTTATACCTTTATGTTTCTTTATGTTTTATATGCCCAGATAGATGTTAAGTTTCATAGGGAGAGTCTGCTAATTTTTGTGTGTTCCAAAGCAGTTAGCATGGGGCATGAGCTGCTGGCAGAGCCATTTAGAATGCAGGC
>NW_006324447.1:0-288 GCF_000327345.1 Myotis davidii
AGAGAGGCACTGTGTCCCAAGTCAGAGATCTCCAGGCAATTCTTCAGGTAACTGATCCTAACCATCATTAGCCAGTCATGGGTGACAGACCTATTTTTTATGCATTTAGACCACAGTCTCAGAACTACGACATGAGTAAAACTGCCCCTAAGGAGGATGCCAAACTAGTCTAGAAAAGAGCCCAGGCAGACGGAAGCAACCATAACATCCTGTCTCTGGGAGGATTCATAAGCTCTGTGAGGAGGCCAGTGGAAATACTAAACTACAGTCTCTGAGAGCAATTATAGG
>NW_006324448.1:0-288 GCF_000327345.1 Myotis davidii
TTGCATATTCCATCTTTATTAGATAGGATTACACATTAGTGATTAACTCATTCTCTAACGCTTTCCCTTTCCCAAGGTGGTACAGAGGGTGGAGGAAGGTTGAAAGTCCTAAATCTCCAAACACATACTTGGTTCCTCTGGCAACTGGCCCCCATCCTGAAGCTATCTTATGGCCTACCAAGAGTTGTCTCACAAGCATAAATTCAGGTATGGTTATAAGGGGTTATAATAACAAAGACACTCCTTTTACCTCTATCACTCAGGAAATTCCAAGAGTTTTAGGAGCTC
>NW_006324449.1:0-288 GCF_000327345.1 Myotis davidii
CTCCCTCAGCCAGGAGCAGGTCAGGGTGGAGGTGGACACACCCCCAACCCCGGCCTTTCCAGAAGAGGCTACTATTTCCAAATGAGAGGCTGGAGATTTTTGTTTTGCTTCCTCATCGAATAGATTCAGAACAGATTGCTGGAAGCTTGGAAGGTGCAGTTTGGTGAAAGTCAAGGCCAGGAGGGAGACAGGACAAAGTCGCGACAAGTTATACTGATGTTTATCATGATTTCTATTGCTTTAACCTCACGGAGAAGTTTGCTTTGGATGGTTGGAGTAAGAATTTGT
>NW_006324450.1:0-288 GCF_000327345.1 Myotis davidii
AATTCACATATTTATTTAATTAAAAATTTTGAATAGTCACATACAGGGTGAGTGGCTACCATATGGAATAGCACATCTCCAGATCCTCAGAGAAAGCCTGTGGGATAGACAGACACTATGGTGTAAGCTTGACATACGTTTTCAGTGTTCAAGGACTCATTCTAGGCACTGAGGAGGAATTTAAGCAGCACAGGACAGAGTCATACCCCAACTTACTGGGACTTATGATCAGGACAAGGCTTTGTGTTAAAAGGGATGAGCCCAACTGGTGTAGCTCAGTGGTTGAGC
>NW_006324451.1:0-288 GCF_000327345.1 Myotis davidii
TTGAAACCTTTTATTATTTTGGATGCAAAAGTATTTTGTATAATGACAGCATGAGCAGAGGTATGTCCATTGGCATTATCTGTCCCTGGAGTGTTTTCCAAGCCTTCACTCTTAAGTTCCAGAGACAGCAGGATAGCCGAGATTAGTATTAAAGCCCTCCATTTATTCTCAGTGTCTAGTGCTGAATTTCTACAAGGTGGTAGAAATTTGAGGAACAATACAAATGTAAAGAGAAATCATTCTCTCCACATTCATCAGTTCCTATCCATGTGACACCGAAAGGACAGA
>NW_006324452.1:0-284 GCF_000327345.1 Myotis davidii
GAACAACCATAAACCTACTTTTGCCCCATCTGGTAAAGCCTAACTTCCTTAATAGTTCTCATCATTCAGACATTTTTTTCATCAGAGTCAGCATACACTTTGCTTTTTATTTCTTTCATGCCATTTACACTTAGTTCTTCGCCCAGGTAGCTGTTATTTTTTAGGATTTGTATCTTAAAATAAATAATTGCTCTAATAGGGACCTCCTCATGCCTACAAAAAACAAATAAAAATTCTTTAAAATATGGTCCCTGAAAGGACAGAACGGGCCTGATAGCTGTGTC
>NW_006324453.1:0-288 GCF_000327345.1 Myotis davidii
GTCTTATACGCCGGCAAATACGGTAATATGGTAACTACCTAAGAGATAACCATTAATATCTCACTGAGTTGTTAGTTCAGATTTCCTCCAAGTAATTAAATATTAGGGTATAATTTGATAAAGTTACCAGCAACCTCAGAAAGATATCAAAACATTCTCAATGAGGCCAATATTTTATAAAATATGGAAGAGATAACCTGAAGGAAATTCAGTAAGTTCTCCTGGCCAAAGCTATCTTTTACCTATTGTAGTGTCTGAAAATTCTTACTCAACAATATATTTGTTTTT
>NW_006324454.1:0-288 GCF_000327345.1 Myotis davidii
GCCCAAAACCCAGGCATGTGCCCTGACAGGGAACAGATGACCACTAACCCACACCGGCTGGGCTATATCAACACTTTGAAGGCGTGAACTGCATCTAGCGCACTGTTTTGCACATAGCCAATGCTCAAAAATATAACTTGTACTGAACAGAATTTAGCATCTTATTGCATTGCTGCAGCTAGCCTCTTACTTCAAATAACATCTCTTGAACCCTATGTACTTCTTTTCAGCCCCATTGAGTTGGTATTGATATGCTAGTAATATTAAAATTTACTGAGTATATTCTCT
>NW_006324455.1:0-288 GCF_000327345.1 Myotis davidii
TAGTATTTTCGGTGTTTCTTTCTTCCTTTAGGATACCATTGAAGCTGAACTCACAAAGAAAGTAGACATGATGGAATTGTGACCAGAGCCAAATAAACTTTGTGTTCCCGAACAAAGTAAATTAAATAGGACTTTAATCTTAAGATTAAAAACACCTTAAGAGTAATAAAATATATAGAGGGGAATAAATGATGATGGGAGAAATATATATTTAAAAAGACTTTGTTTCCTCTTGGTGTTCCTTGATAACTTAATGTCTGTGTTCTTAGCTGAGATAATGTCACTACT
>NW_006324456.1:0-288 GCF_000327345.1 Myotis davidii
TCTGGTCCTTGGGTCTTCAAATCCCCTACCAACTACCAGTCTCCTCCAAGGACACCCTTGCTAGGATACCCAAATGCACCCAAAAGGGAGCCCACACTCCTTTGACATTAGAGAGAACAGAATTCACATCCTTTCCCCAGTAAATGCTTCCTTTACCATTTTGATATTTTTTAAATCATCTTCCCATCTTCCATACTCACAACCAAATAAAGGGTGGATTATGCAATGTGACCTACGTATGTTAGAGAGTTTGAGGAGACAAGCCCCTACCAAATTGCTTAGAGATAA
>NW_006324457.1:0-288 GCF_000327345.1 Myotis davidii
AAAAAAAAAAGAAGAAAAAAAGGTAAAACAGGCTGCATTCTAAGACTCTGGATGTCAAAAGTGCTCATTTCAGTCCGTTCTACCCTGGGTAAAGAAGAAACGAGAAATTAGAGCAAATGCTGAAAGCTATAGTATGTTCCTGTGATTTAATCCTTCCTGTGCCATCTATAACACACCTGCCTTTTATTACAGTTATATTTATACTTGTTCTTCTCATTCCCTCCTTGTGCCTCTGCCAGAGGCCAGCTTCCATAGAAACATCTATGACTCAAGACTATAAACCAGTGG
>NW_006324458.1:0-288 GCF_000327345.1 Myotis davidii
AAACAGAGTAGAATGGTGATTACCAGGGGCTAGGGCTGGGGAAAATCAAGTGATATTGGTCAAAAGGTACATACTTTCAGTTACAAGATGAGTAAGTTCTGGGAATATAATGTATAGCTTGATGACTATAGTTAAGAATACTATATTGTATGCTTGAAATTTGCTAAGAGAGTAAATTTCAAGCATTTTCACAACAGAACAATAAAAAGTAACTATGTGTTAATTTGATTGTGAAAATCATTGTACAATAGGTAGATATATCAAATCATCACATTGTACACTTTAAAT
>NW_006324459.1:0-288 GCF_000327345.1 Myotis davidii
CACAAATTTCGTGCATCGGGCCTCTAGTTAGATATATAAGTGGCATAATGTTTCTTAGGCTATTATCTAATATATATTGTTAGGAGTCCAATTATGTCCATACTCTGCGAAAAATAACTTTTAAAAAAGGCTTGAGGAAACAGGACATGGTTGCTAGAGTAGTTCTGGCCAATCCCACCTATTTTCTGGTTAGAATCTTAGTGAAGGTTGAAGAACAAAAGAATAGTGGGATGGGATTGAGAATGATAAGATTTCATTAGCGATGTCTGTCTTCTCTCCATTTTTTTT
>NW_006324460.1:0-288 GCF_000327345.1 Myotis davidii
TCAATAAATCTCCACCTTTGCTATACCACTTGCTGTCCATGCATTCATTCTTCGATTCCAGCACACAAAGAATCCCGGTTACAGTCTAAAAATTCCATATCAGTAGAAGCAGTCATAATAGCCTCTGTACCTACAGTTATTATCTAAGGAGCTGCATGCTACCCTCTACTCACCACCTATCTTAGTAGTGGCACCTGCACTCTCTGCCTCAGCAGCTTCTCCTGTATCCTGTGTCTCCCATAGCTACATCCTCTGTGCCAACCACCGCTCTAGCACACTCCTCTGTCC
>NW_006324461.1:0-288 GCF_000327345.1 Myotis davidii
ACACACACACACACACACACACAGGATTTCTGAAAAGAAAACTGGATGAGTAAAAACGTCATAGTGGGTCTTAAATACTGGAATTGTTTTGTTTTTGTTTTATTATTGACCGTATTAACAGATGTTTCTTCCTTTTGTTCCCAACTATCCAGTCCCTGTCCCACCCTGGGCCTTCACCATGCTATTGTCTGCTTCTATGGGTTATGCATATACGCATACAAGTAATTTGGCTAATCTCTTCCTGCCCCAATCCTTTCCCTCTGAGATCTGTCAGTCTGTTCCCTATAT
>NW_006324462.1:0-288 GCF_000327345.1 Myotis davidii
GAAAAGTGGCCGGATTCACTTTAATCTGCCTGGCGTGGCCCAGCTCCTCATCCAGTCACTGTCACCCTCATTGCCCAGTCTCTGCAGGCATAGGGTTCTCGGAGTTATTATTGTTTTGGGAGTTCCAAGAAGTTCACTAGTTCAGAACTCAGGTCCTGGATTCAGACAGACCTGGGCTCAGGTCTCAGGCATCCCACCTACTGTCTGGGAGACCCCGGATAAGTGACTTTGCTGTTCAGAGCCTCAGTTTCCTTATCTAGCAAATGGGGACAGAAGAGGAGTCAGGTG
>NW_006324463.1:0-288 GCF_000327345.1 Myotis davidii
TATATACACTAGTCCCAGCCACCAAAGTCTTTTCCACACTATGGCAATAAAAGCAAGATTTAAATCTAATGAGCTAAAACTAATTCTTCAGATGAGACTTCACTGCATGGCCATTTTCATGGAAGGAGGCAGGAGGTTGCTATCCATTTGGACTAGCAGAACACACAACCACGCAGAACCTTGTTTTAAAAATTTCCAGAACTTCAGAAGTTCTTGTTTAGTTTTTTTATGCCATATACAAACACAACACACATTTATAGTCTCAATATTAAGAAAATTGAGAATTGA
>NW_006324464.1:0-288 GCF_000327345.1 Myotis davidii
ATGAGCTTTAAGGGAAAAATGTATAACTGTTTTGTTTAAGAAATTATTTTCTATCCCACAGTTATAAAGACATTGTCCTATATTGACTTCTGAAAGGTTTAGAGGCATGCTTTTTTCTCATTTAATTTTTCATCTGGAATTGTCATTTCATGTGAAATAATTTCAATATGTTCTTTATGGAGACAATTTTCCTCACACTGACTGACCTGCAATGTCTTCTGAGCCATATGTTAGTTTTTAAGTCTATGTGAAAACTTTCCAGGGCTCTCTCTTCTGCTTCACTGATCT
>NW_006324465.1:0-288 GCF_000327345.1 Myotis davidii
TCACACACAGTGATTTTGGATTTTGAACTTCAAGGGATTCACAACATTCACAGACGACGACACACTGCTGGATGCTCATCACATTCACATTTATGATACGGAAAATAACAAAACAATCCTAATTGAGCGCATGGGCACTTCGACAGCAATGCCTATGCATGCCACAGGCTCAAAACAGGCGCACGAATGCGTGTGGATTTCCACTTAGGGTGTCTGGGAATGGTTACATCTTTCACAGGGAAGACAAGCACTAGCCCATGCTGCTCGCTGCATCAGCTTCACAGATAC
>NW_006324466.1:0-288 GCF_000327345.1 Myotis davidii
ATGGGGTTTGGAGGAATTTTTTAGAACTGATCAGTTGTCACCAAGTATATTTTTGTCAATCCAACGAAAAGCTTTATTTCTTCCTTTTTCTGTCTGTGTGTTTCATTTCTGGCTTTTGATCACATCGCCTCGGCCATTTAAAAATTACTTTCAAGTGGTGTTTTGCCCTTTTCTGCATATCACTACCTCCCCCCTATTAAGTTTTCTTTCTAGGAAGATGACATTCTAAAAGTGGAGGACAACTGAGTATTTTCAGTGTTGCCTTTTCATATGAAGAATTAATTTCAA
>NW_006324467.1:0-290 GCF_000327345.1 Myotis davidii
CCATACTAATAGGTCCATCTATCTTCCTCTTTTTTTAAATTTTTACTTCAGTCTTCCAGTCTTGCTCTTTTCACATCCCTAACCAACCAGCCAATGCTTAGAACACTTCTGTCATCCAAAACTTTACTACTGAAAGCTCTACCCACTGGAAGGATTTCACCTCATTACTGCCTATGGGGTACACTCCAAGCAGGGCCAATGAGCAACAGCAGTCCACTTTCAGATATCACCAACATAGTAAACCAACCCAATTCAATGAACTAGGCTGGATATTTTTCTCCTGTCTTAAT
>NW_006324468.1:0-288 GCF_000327345.1 Myotis davidii
CCAATAAGGAGATTGTAATCAATCCTTGCTAAGGGCGCATTAGGGCTCTGATGTTCTGTGGGCTGTACACAGATGCCTCCTGACCAGCCTGTATGACAGGGGCTGGTTAGTGCCATTGACTTCAATGTCAGAGGCACCGAGTGGCAAGGGCTGGCACATAGTCCGTGGCTAAAGTACACATTTTAAAAACTGCTCCACATGCCAGTGGCAGTTCTTCTAACATGACTGGCATCGATTTTAAAAGCCAGAAGCCATATTTTATGGACTTGAGCTTCCTGGTGCTAAAAT
>NW_006324469.1:0-288 GCF_000327345.1 Myotis davidii
AAAAATACATTAAAAAAACAACAACATAAAAAGCCACATGTTGAGTAAAAGGCAGCATGAGTTGAATAAGCATATAGCTTCCTAAGGGGACTACCCCTATTTGAGTGTAAAGGACTTACTTTAAGAAAAAAGTCTCATCTCCTTAAATAAACCCAACATATTTACACATTCAAGTGTAGACCTGTTGCTTTGTCTGCTCAGCACCTACCTACCCTTATATGTTCTGATGACACTATACTGATTTCCTCATCCACTTTCAGCCCATTTAGCTCCTGGGGAGGGTGGGCA
>NW_006324470.1:0-288 GCF_000327345.1 Myotis davidii
TTTGAAAAGCAGGGTTTTAGAGGTTTACTTTTGAAGTCCCCTGTGGAGAAGTAACTTGTGTTACACCTTTGTCAATCATACATGCATATGAAGGTAAACGTGTATTAAAATTTTATAATTCTGAGTCATGTAACACTAGTAAAAGGAGTGACTAAAATATTTTATACAGTCTTCAGTTTACTCACCACTTTGATCTGCTAAGGTTGGTGATATAATTTGTATTCATTTCTATTCTTCTAGAAATTGCTGATATAACTCACGCTTTGTCAAAGTTGACAGAGCCAGCAC
>NW_006324471.1:0-288 GCF_000327345.1 Myotis davidii
CCAGGCCCAAGGACAAATGGAGGAAGGAAACCTTACAGAGACTGCTCCATACACAGACCGAGCAGCTGCCACGCCTGCTGCCTGCAGCGGGCGCCCCAAAACCCAGGCCGGGAAAGGTCACGTGCAGGGGTCACTCCTGAGCTGTGTCTGTGGCTCAGGCCGCAGATGTGCATGTGGCTGGGAGCTGGGACTCCTGGGGGGGAGATGTGTCTCAGGGGAGAGCGGGTGGTCCTTCAGGATGGACTCTCTTGTGCGCATAAGAAGTAGGAGTCTTTTCTTGTTCCAAGT
>NW_006324472.1:0-288 GCF_000327345.1 Myotis davidii
CCCCATATTAAAATTAACTTTATTTGATTTGCAATAAATAATTATTAAACACAATTAGTGTGACAAGGAGTAAGTTTCACAATTGAGAAGAGAAGTGTACAAACAATGAAGACCAGACAACCAATGCTACCAGAGGCGTGATTGCAGAGCACACGGTGTACACTGAACGCTCAGCAGCTCCTGATGAGGGTGAGGAACTCTTCCCGCGTCTTGGGATCTTCCCGGAACACACCCAACATCGTGCTGGTCACAGTCTTGCTGTTCATTTTCTGTACTCCTCGCATTACC
>NW_006324473.1:0-288 GCF_000327345.1 Myotis davidii
CTAGGGAGCATATAATTTTTCACTTAATTTAGTCCACTCACCTCTGTTCTAGTAAGGAAGCTACTTTTTTACTCAGTATACAGATGACAAAACTGATATTTGGAGACTTCAAGTAATATGCATCTGGCCATAAGTGGTGGAGCCGGGATTTAAGTCGAGGAAACTAATTCCAAGTCCTCACTCCTAATCATTTTACTATGTTATATGGGAGAACTATCATAACTTCTGAGATTTCATCCAATTGCCCAACATCATATAGACACCATTTTGCTTTGTCATGAGATGTGG
>NW_006324474.1:0-288 GCF_000327345.1 Myotis davidii
AGCAGGACCCGGCAACTCTTCCAAACCCAGTCAAGGTGACAGGCCCGTTTGTACCAGAATTGCGGTCAACATTCTGTCTTGGCTCTTGAATGCAGACAAGATCATTGTCTGTGCTTTAACCAAAAGAATTAGGTGAGATTAGATTTACCCTCTGGTTCATTTTGGCATCCACACAGCAATCTTACTGGCAATCTTAGGGTTAACACTGTCCTCCTGGGTCAGTGGTTAAGCTTTCATTAAGTTCCACAAGAGCCTAGCCCGGCCGGTGTGGCTCAGTGGTTGAACATC
>NW_006324475.1:0-288 GCF_000327345.1 Myotis davidii
GTTCCTGGCTCTGGATTTTGCTGCTTGTCCTCCATCATGGCCCTGCCCCATCTTCCCAGCCACTCTGCCTCCCATCAGTCTTGCCATCTCTGCATTGTGGCTCCGGGTCCCTTGAGCAGCACATGCTCTGTACTACTAGAAGTTTGGGCTTTCATGCCGTGCTTTATTCTACAGCCCTGTCCAGCCTCATCTGGTCCTGGAGGCCAGAACCCTCCTTGGCCAGCTCCTGGACAGTGCCCAGAGTCTCTGAGGAACCCTCTACATCAAGCATGTCAAACTCAAAGGCTA
>NW_006324476.1:0-288 GCF_000327345.1 Myotis davidii
GTTTTGATTTGCATTTTCCTAATGGTTAATGATATTGAACATCTTTTCATGTGCTTTTTGGCTGTTTCTATAACTTTGGAGGATGTCTATTCAAGTCCTTTCACATTTTTCATCGGGTTGTTTGTCTTGTTGTTGTTGAGTTTCCCACTCCCTCTGGAATCTACTCTCATTGAGTTTTTATCCTTATCAGTCCACAGGTTCACCAGTGGCTTCCTACTTTGTCAAATCCAGTGGTCCATTTTGTTTGAAAGAAATTTCTTTAAAAATTGATTTGAGAGAGAGAGGAAG
>NW_006324477.1:0-288 GCF_000327345.1 Myotis davidii
CATTCAAAGGTACATGTTGCAATTAATATATGTACGAAGGAGAGGAGAGAGAAAATATTAGAACAACTGAGCCCAGGACTAGACTGTGGTTGAGGGAATGGTGGCTGTTTGAGGAGGTGAAGTCCTAAGGGACAGGGGGAACATCCTACAGAGAAAAAAACATCCAGATACCATAACAGACATAGGGACACTCTAAAGGGGGAAGATGAGAGAAAGCGAGGTGGAAACAGGTCACGCTGGCCATGTCCACCATGCAAGGGGATTGGGTATGTCTTCAAGACAAGAGGG
>NW_006324478.1:0-288 GCF_000327345.1 Myotis davidii
CAAACTTAGTTCTATCTCTGTGTGACTATAACATTCCTTGTCTGACACTTGCAACATCTCTTGCCAACCATTTAATGAATGTTTCCTCAAAATTGATATATCAAAGAATCCCTTCTTGACAATATCCTGGTTTCTCTACAGGCAATATAGCAAAAATATGGAGTATAAAGACTTGAAAAAATCTTTTCAGTAAGATATTTCTTGCCTTTTTACTATGATAATCTGAAAAGAGATGCCCCCATTCATTTCTTAAAGGCTCTATTTAGAATGCTAACTTGAATAGATATC
>NW_006324479.1:0-288 GCF_000327345.1 Myotis davidii
CTGACACGTGTGTCATCGGTTCGCCATCACTGAAACGCCATGTTCCACTTCGGTGTCAGGGAAAGTCACCCTTGTGACTTGTGTGGTTGTTCTCTCTGCCCAAAGGAACTAGAGTCATATCTCAAAACATTCTGAGTAGCATAACTGAGCAGTGAATTTTTCTGTACTTTTGAAAATGAACACTAACTTTGAGGAAAGGAGATTTGTAAAGTCACTGCCCACCTTATGATGGAATACTTCCTTTCATCTTAATGTTAGATTTTATAAACATTCAAGGAGTGTCCTTAA
>NW_006324480.1:0-288 GCF_000327345.1 Myotis davidii
CTGGTAGGCCTAGGAGATCTTGAGTGGCCAGACCATGTGTAGCATCTGTTCACAGATGTTAAATCCACTTGGGGATCTAATTCATCCTAAAATAATCAGTTTCAGCACTTTACATAATCTCCTGATTTAGGTATTTTATTGCTATTTTGATGAATTAAAAAAATAAGTAATACACTCAGTGTATGTGCAATTAAATAGAAAATGTACCAAGTTCTCAAATGGCTAGGAGGAAAGCCAGAGTTAATACCAAAGAAGAGTTACTAAATAAGAGCAACCTGTATACAATCT
>NW_006324481.1:0-288 GCF_000327345.1 Myotis davidii
TCTAGCAATGACGATGCATGTGTTTATTAACCCAATCAGTAAAATCTACCTTGGCACCAAAGTGGATTCTGGCTTATTTCACACTGCTCACTTCATTTCTTGCAATAATAAATTTTTAAAAGAGAAACTAAATAGTCATTGCCGTAATTTGTTTAAAATGCACATGATAAAACTTCATCCTTTATGATTATTTGGGGACAGAAACATTAACATGGAGAAACATCTTCCAGATGTGAAAACTATCATCATGGAAGACATTCATTTCAAGGAGCTCTTTTATGGCTCTTA
>NW_006324482.1:0-288 GCF_000327345.1 Myotis davidii
CAGGAGGAGGGACACGGCACTCTCCTGCGAGGGTAGCGTCAATAACGCTACATTTTCCTCATATAAATAAGTTATCTTCTTGAAGTCATTTATAATTGTTGTTTAACCTCGACTAACAGTCGAAGAAATGAGACGGAGTAAAGGACTCGCTTGTGATTGGCCGAACCGCTGGGGCAGAGCCCGGACTGGAGTCCGGGTTCTGCGTTGGTTCAGTCCTCTCCCCGCTTTCTTTACTGGGGGAAGATTTTTTTGGTCCAAAGGAAGGTCTTAGACAAATGGGGTGTTCGG
>NW_006324483.1:0-288 GCF_000327345.1 Myotis davidii
CAAGAATCAGTGAAAAAAAGACTGATACCAGATGCTGTGATAGAAACACAAACTCAGATAGTTTCCAGGTCTATCTGGTTCTCAGACCTACAACTCCTTGGTTGAAAGGGAGACCAGGTCCCCTTGGGGAAGAGCCCTTCAATGCCATCACAAATGTTTCAAACAAATATCAGACAATTTCACCCCAAAAGGACCTAAAATTTTTATCAAAGTTGCTACATTTGAGGAAACAGGAAACCAAGCTCTTTTGCAACCTGCTGGGTTCAGCTGACACAGAACATCATCCTG
>NW_006324484.1:0-288 GCF_000327345.1 Myotis davidii
TAGGAGATATGGGTAGTTTTCCAGCTCTCCTCCCCCATCATTCATGTGTGAGAGTTCCAGTTGCTTCACATCCTTGTCAAAACTTGATATTATCAGCAATCATTTGAATTTTAGCTATCTGATATGGGTATAAGATATCACATTGTGATTTTAATTTGTATTTGCCTGATGATTAACGTTTCTGAGCACCTTTTCTTAAGTATATGGGACTTTTAGTAGTAAATCTTTTGCAAAATGCTCACTTTTTAAAGTTGTTTTCCCACCTTTTAAAAAATCTGTCCATTTTTT
>NW_006324485.1:0-288 GCF_000327345.1 Myotis davidii
TCTCTCTCTCTCTCTCAAAGTCAATAAAAATTCTTTTGGGGAAAAATTCTTTCAAAAAATGTAAAAACAGAATAATTACTATATGATCCAGCAATTCCACTTCTTGGACTCAGAAATATCTATACAGCCATGTTCACAGCAGCCTTATTTGCAGTAGCCAAAGGATGGAAGCAACACATGTGTCAATTGACGAATTAATGGATAAACAAAATGTGGCACATACGTACAATGATATACTAGTCAGCCTTAAAAAGGAAGGAATTTTTAAAAAATATTTTTATTGATTTC
>NW_006324486.1:0-288 GCF_000327345.1 Myotis davidii
AGACATCACTCATATTGCCTCTTTTGGCAAATTAAAATATGTGCATGTCACCATAGACACTTTTTCAGGATTCTTGATGGCTACTGCTCAAGCTGGAGAAGCAAGTAAACATTGCATAGCTCATTGTTTAAAATGTTTTGCAGTCATGGGACAACCCAAATGCATGAAAACAGATAATAGACCAGGCTACATAGGTCAAAAGTTTCAAAAATTTTGTCATACTCTAGGGATTGATCATAAAACAAGTATTCCTTACAACCCTCAAGGTCAAGATATAATTGACAGAGC
>NW_006324487.1:0-288 GCF_000327345.1 Myotis davidii
TTAAGTCACATTCAGCTCAAGGCTCTATAACTTTAACGCTAACTGAAATTTACGAGTTATTAAAATGATGGAAGGTATTTCTGTTTCCATTTTTATTTTTGCTTCACAATCATATATTTTATCATTTAAAACTTTTATTCTAGATTGTATATAATTTTAATTACTATGAAGTTAGTATTTTATAAAATTAGTTACTTCTCTGGCCTGTGTGGCTCAGTTGGTTGGGCATTATCCTTTGCACCAATAGGTTGCTGGTTAAATTCCTGATCAAGGCAAAGGCCCCAGTTT
>NW_006324488.1:0-288 GCF_000327345.1 Myotis davidii
TAAGGGAGGGGAGGACTGAACCTCCCGCCACAGGGATGGGCAGCAGGACTGGGTGGGGATGGGCGCATCGTGGCAGACAGAGTGTTCTGAGGAGAGTCCCTTCACTCCAAGCTCTCAGCTCCTCACAGCTCGGTTGCCTCTGCAATTCTTTGATGAGTTTTTGACCTGGTTTTCTAGCATTGGCCCAGTAGAAATGCTGGTCTGCCACTTCTAGTGTTGCTAGACATGGCAGCCAGGAGACCGTCTATTGCTAAGCATAAGGAAATGCACTTCCATTTATGGGCTGCA
>NW_006324489.1:0-288 GCF_000327345.1 Myotis davidii
ACTTAGTATATTAGGCTTTTATTATGTAGGATGATTCAGGTATATCTTATGCTTCCATTTGTAAAAGCTTAGATTTTCAATACATTCTTAAAGTCTGCCCTAGTGAGTTCTCTACAATACTGAAAATCACACTGGACTAACAAGTACATGAATTGATGTTCAACATGATTCATCATCAAGAAAAGGCAAATTAAACCACAATAAGATACCACTTCACACCTGTTTAGAATGCCTGTTATCAAAAAGACATGAAGTAACAAATGTTGGTGAAGATGTGGAGAAAAGGGA
>NW_006324490.1:0-288 GCF_000327345.1 Myotis davidii
CTGTATGTGCATGTTCACACAGCTTATTCATAATAACCCAAAACTGGAAACAACCCAGAGATGTCATTCAATGAGTGAATGGCTAAACCCCATACCAGAGACTGCTACTCAGAAATAAAAAAAATACACTGTAGATATGCCTAACAACCTGGATGAAATTCAAGGGAATCAGGACAAGTGAAAAAGGCTAAATCTAAAAGGCTGCATGTTGTATGATTTCATTTATATAACATTTTTTGTTTGTTTATTTGTTAGGCCTCATCCAAGGATATTTTTTCCATTGATTTT
>NW_006324491.1:0-288 GCF_000327345.1 Myotis davidii
CCAACACACACCCGCCCAGCGCTTCTTGCTGAAAGGACCTTTAGGGAGCAGCGGGCAGTGGGAGTATCCTGGCTTCTCATTCCGTAAGGGGACACTGGGCCAGCGCCTACCCCAGGCCTGCGGGAGGGGGAGCCTGCCAGTGTCTGGGTTCCAGAGAGGATCGGAGCTCCCCATGATGGTGACCTGTGACTGGGCTGGCAGGGAGCCATCTCTACCGCCCTGACCCGGGGAGTCAGGTGTCTCTACCACCCACCACCTGGGCTCTGGCCCATCTGTGCGGGGGGGGGG
>NW_006324492.1:0-288 GCF_000327345.1 Myotis davidii
AGAAATATACCTGGTGCATAAACAGATACACAATATATCTGCGGTATTGAAATTTCATGGGAGGGGCATAAGTGGGTGATTAGGAAAAACATATACCTTAAAAGGCTTTTCCAAGGCAATAAAGAGCAGGGAAAAAGTTGAAAAACTATTTGGTGAACGTGATTAACATTGGGTTGCAAAATCTGTACAAAAGATTCCTGTAAGGTAAAGAAAACTGGGAAATCTAATAAAGGTCAAAATTCGCACAGCTCATGAAGCAACCAAATTCTGGGAGAAAGCAAGCTCTTT
>NW_006324493.1:0-288 GCF_000327345.1 Myotis davidii
CTGCCCCATTCTGCACCTGCTTTACATAGAATGTTATTTATCAACAACATTCTATATAAAGCAGTATATGACAAATAGATCTATGGGCCACATCACACAGAGCTACTTATAATTCATTTTATTTCTTTCAGCCAATTCTTTCAACCCTCAAAATGGCAAGTTACAGCAGCAAAAGAAGGGTCCTTGGAGCACAGGAGAAAGAAAGGCAAAGAAAACACATCTGGGGAAATAAAGGGGTGGAAAGGAGTGTGCATGCCCCAGAGAGAGAGGAAGAGCTGGCGGAGGGAA
>NW_006324494.1:0-288 GCF_000327345.1 Myotis davidii
CCAACCAACTGAGCCACCTGGCCAGGTCCTGTGTGATAGTTAAAAATTGCTCTTGCCTATGAGGTTTTAGCTAAATCATCTACAAAAATATAACAATTGGAATTTATTTTTTCCATTAAATGTGTTGAACTCTCACTTTCCAGACAGTATAGATAAAGGAGTAAAGAAGGCATCTAAGTTTTATATGCAGGATATAAAAGTCCCAACATTCTAGCAACATGACACACATAGAAACAAGATTATTTGAGCTAAGGATAAGGGTCATCCTATATAATAAAAGGCTAATAT
>NW_006324495.1:0-288 GCF_000327345.1 Myotis davidii
TGAGAAAAACAAGCAAGTGGAAATATATACATTCAGCTCTACCAAGTTATCGATATTTGAAAAAGTTCTGCCACATAAATCTTTGGCCTGAACAAGTAGTTTGATAACTTTTTAAAGTAACTTTTGCTTGAATTAAATACTTATGTATATCATGTTTACAAGCTTTTTTTGCTTCAAGTTTTAACAAAATGAAAAATATGAACTTCAAGAGTGTCAAATTGTCAAACAAATTGTACTATTTGGCACATAAAACTGACATGAATATCACTCTGAAAGCTGTTTTAAGAA
>NW_006324496.1:0-288 GCF_000327345.1 Myotis davidii
TAACATTATGTAAGTTTAAGGTGTACAGTGTGATGGTTGAATGCACGTACATAGTACGAAATGACTCCCATGATGAAATTAACACCTCCATCACCTCACATGCCATATTTTATGATGCTGACATGTAAGATCTTACTACCTTTCAAATGTATAATAGGCTGTTGTTCATTGTATTCACCGTGCTGTACATTAGATCCCCAGGATGATTTACTCATCCTACATGGGGAGATGTTGGTCACAGGGTACACACTACTTGGTGTTCTTCAGCAGCACAGGATGAAAATAGCG
>NW_006324497.1:0-288 GCF_000327345.1 Myotis davidii
TATATACAAAATTTTAAATTATCCTAGCAAATTATGATGAAGGAAAAGAGAAATGGCCAGAAACCCAGGATCCTGAAATCCTGACCTCCCGCAGTTCCAACCTCAGTAATTCCTTCTGCTTTTGTTATCTAGACTTGAAGAAAAATGAAGCTGTGTCTTTTCCATCTTTCACCAAAGTATCAGTACACGGATACCTGCCTCTGTATTGAATATGCCTTGAGCTGTCAACCATGTTTCACATCTATTTAGTTTATTCCCCCTTAGCTTTTTTACAAAATGTAAAATGAA
>NW_006324498.1:0-288 GCF_000327345.1 Myotis davidii
CATACCACATATATTGCTCCAAGCTAACACCATAGGAAACCACAAATTTTGCAGATTACTAATGGGCTTAATTCTTGTTATTTATATGGTTGGTACAAGGTGTAATCAAGACTAAGTTTGGGCATGGTAAGAGGTGTAGTCAATATTTCTTTGACAAAACATTATATTGGACTATATTCTCAAAGGGATTCTTTTGAAGTTTTAGTTTATATATGTCAACACATATTTCTTAGGCCGAAATATGGGCTACTTGAAAATATTATAGAAATATGATAAATATTTTGAAAT
>NW_006324499.1:0-288 GCF_000327345.1 Myotis davidii
ATTTTTCTCTTATTCATTCTCATCCTCTTTTTCTTTCTCACCTTCTTTTTCATCCGTAACGCCTCTACCTTTTTGAGAGGACGCTGTAGCTTTTTCTCACCCCTGGAAGAGCTCTTTCTGCGGAAAAGGAAGGCTGGTGCCACTGAATGAAAGAGAATATCACATAGGACGACCGAACGGGTCACAAAGCGATGATGCGGAAGGCTGTTTTTGATACTTGGTAAACATATGTGAGGGAAGGTTTGGAGTTGGTTGTGTTCTAATCGACCTTTCTCTCTTCCTTTTGTA
>NW_006324500.1:0-288 GCF_000327345.1 Myotis davidii
CAGCCTCGCAATGGAGACTCAAGCTGTTGTCCCCCTCACCCTGGCCAGTGCAGAGAACGGATCTGGCCCCACAGCCCGTGGCTATCTGTGGTGCTCTGAGCTAACCTTTGAGGAAGAAACCAGAAAACCAGGATTTCAGAAAGAATCTCCTGGTGCAAAATGGACAGTTCTACCCTTTAGATGCCCCCAGGGCCCCACATTAATTTTCACCTGACCAGGGTGTTCCCACATTGAGACTTAAAGCTCAAGTCTTCATTTAGGTCTCCCATGATGTGAGCTGTAAGGACC
>NW_006324501.1:0-288 GCF_000327345.1 Myotis davidii
ATCTATCTATCTATCTACCTATCATTTTGGGCCTGGGACAGGGATTTTGGGGGACCTGAGCCCCTCTCTCAGGGGACTGGAGTTGGGGTCGCACTGGGCCCCAAAGCCCCTCCCCCTCCCCCCTCAGGGCTCCTGACTCCCATCCGGACTCCGTGGGGAGGGCAGTGCGCGGGGTGACCATCCGCCCCGACCTCCCCCCAAAAGGTAGACCCTTTAATTCGCTCTTCCTGGGCGGGCGGCGCTTGGAGGGGGTCCCGTTGGGGCCTGGCGGGGGCTGTGGAGAGAAGA
>NW_006324502.1:0-288 GCF_000327345.1 Myotis davidii
CTTTTTTCTTTCCAGCATGAATTCTCTGGTGTATGTAAAATATGAACTAGAATCAAAGATTTACCTGTACTCATTATATTCATAATATTTTACTTCTGTTTGATTTCCATAATTAAGACCTGATTTTTTTCACAGAAAATTTTTTTTATTCTTGTCATGTGAATATAATTACTGTCCAGTATGAACTCTTTGATATCCAATTTGAACCAATAAAAAATGAATATGAGAAGAGGCATTTGGGGGTTATGTTTGCAGGAATACATATTGTGATTCAATATGCTTCTTGGT
>NW_006324503.1:0-288 GCF_000327345.1 Myotis davidii
GCTTCCTGGCAATTGTTGACAGTTTGACTCAAACTCACAAAATTTCTTTACAGGGTTAAATGTTTTCTTACATTAACACATATTATCAAAGGGAGTAACTCACAGATGATGCTATTTTACTTGCTGAGGAAGTACATGAAAGTCACATAACACTTGAGTCACCGTCCCTATGTCATCCTGACTTTACTGCACATGCATCCATCTGCCTTCTGTCCAGTTTCTTCCCCCCATGATTTGCAGGGAATGGACACTTGGTTCCCTGGGGATTGTGAAATTGCAGCTTCCTGG
>NW_006324504.1:0-289 GCF_000327345.1 Myotis davidii
GGGGAGGACGGAGGGCCGGAGGGGAAGGGGAGGCCTAGGGTGCAGGAGGCAACCTGTCCGTGGGTTTCTCTCACATAACGGTCTCTCTCTCTCTCTGTCTCCCCCAGAATGGAGGTGGGGGATATATCACGGGGGGTAACAAGAAGGAGCCCCGTCACTGGGCAGGACTGAAAAGAAATTAAAAAATGAAATAAACAAAACAAAAATAAATTAAGTTAAATTAATAAAATAAAACGAAATAAATAAAATAAAACAAAATAAATAAATAAAACAAAAAATAACACCAACA
>NW_006324505.1:0-289 GCF_000327345.1 Myotis davidii
CCAGTTGTGTCCGTGTTCTTCCAACTGAGCATCGGCAGGAGTCACAGATGTTGAGTGAGGAAAGTGCAAGCTTCCTTGCAAGTAAGTTGTTTCTACTGGTCCACTTCAAAATTTTATTGCGAAGGGAGCTACAGATTTTTAGTGACACTAGGACAAAATATTACTAGGAACTTATAGTTCTTCTACATGAAGTTTAAACTAGTGAAGACGTCTAGCTCATTGAACTTGAGTTAATTGGTCTCGAGTTCTGCCGTCCCACTCTACAAGGCCACGCCATGAAGATGTGAAG
>NW_006324506.1:0-289 GCF_000327345.1 Myotis davidii
TTTTTTTCCCTTTAGCATTTTTTATACTACTTTTCAAAATTGTATCTTGAGCGTATGTCTCTCATTTATCCTTTTCTTCCCTAAGCGGTCTGCTGTTGTTCTCCCCAGACCTCTCACTATCCCAGGGGCAAGCTCTGAGTGTGAACTAGTATCTCCTCCACCTGCCACCTATGCCAAACCTTATATATATTACCTCCAGCCATGTCTTCTAAAGACACTGTTTTCCATATGCTACTTCCCTCACTATGACCATTTAATCACTGGCTGGCTGGTGCACAGTATCAATTAC
>NW_006324507.1:0-289 GCF_000327345.1 Myotis davidii
AGCCATACAGTGGAATGCTATGTAGCAATGAAAGTAAATGAACTATACTAAACCTTCACTTGGTTGAATCTCAAAGGCGTATGTATAGTCTAACTTCATCTGTATGCAGGCCAGAAACAACTGAATAGTTATCTTTTTTAGTCATGTACATCCTCCTGTGTTCGGACTGTGAAGAAGACAAGGTAGGAGCATAAACATGAATCTCAGGTGGGAGATCACACCTGGAGAGGATGGAGCAGGATAGACAGAGAGAGGAGCACAGGGGCTTTGAGGATTATGGTACTGTTTT
>NW_006324508.1:0-289 GCF_000327345.1 Myotis davidii
TCTCATTCTCCGAAAGCGAGATATTTCCTGTTGTGCACACTTTAGCAGGTCAGTCCGAGACGAAGGGCACCGGCTGCTAGAACGTTTGCTGCCGGTATCAGTGCAGGGAGATGGTGCACCTGTGCCTACAGCACGTGAGGGACATGAATGCAACACGATGAGAGTCATCGGTCATTAGCGAACGTCCTAGTTCGTGGTTAATAATGACGTATAACAGGAGAGTGTAGAAATTAAGTGGCGAAATTTTTATTAACACGTTTTTTTTAATATATTTTATTGATTTTTTTAC
>NW_006324509.1:0-289 GCF_000327345.1 Myotis davidii
AGAAATAATTTGGTTTCACAAATGAGAAATGGGGGAAAGGAAGGGGCAGATGAGGGAGCAGCATCTACAGGCCACACAGCACCACACAGCCATGCCTCCAGGCACCAAAGGGAGGTTCCCACACCCGGAGCTTGGCGGGCAGAAATAAAATAGCAAAAGTTCTACTCATGTTTACATCTATCTTAGCCTTTAAAGGTGCCTGTGTTCTAAGCTCTCTCAGGGCTTTGTAAGCTACACGGTGTCAGCCATGCAGCCAGCCCTGACAATAGTGAGAACTGGTAAGCATTTT
>NW_006324510.1:0-289 GCF_000327345.1 Myotis davidii
TAAATTAGTAACATTCATTTCACAGTATTCCCAGGAGACAAAGATTCAAAGGCTACCACAACCTGGAGATTTCTTTTTGTCCATTGGGAAATATATGAATTAAAGACCCTCTCCAACAGTGTTAAAGGGACCTTACTTTTTCAGGTACCTAACCAGGAATGGACATCTGCCCTTGTCTCTCGACACTCGCTTTCAGCTCAAGGAGGAGAAACCACCAACTATGGAGGAGGTAGACAGCTATCTCAAGACGTCAATTAGGCCTGTATGCTCACAAATTGATGCTGCTCAA
>NW_006324511.1:0-288 GCF_000327345.1 Myotis davidii
AAAAAAAAAAAGACAAATCTCTGTATGAATTTAAATCCATAGGCTTCCCTTTTAAAATTAAGTGCCATTTTTATAACTACTAGAATATTGTTTTGGTACAAAATAGGGTTTAAAACTCAGGTGATTGGAGAACCGCTTGTACCTAGCACATGTTTTTTATATTCAGTATTTCAGGCTAAGGGGCAACTTGTCAGGCTCTATTCCAGCCTCTATTTAAAATTTTTTTTAAATCTTCATCTGAGTATATGTTTTTTTAAACTATATATTTTATTGATTTTTTACAGAGAG
>NW_006324512.1:0-289 GCF_000327345.1 Myotis davidii
AGGAAGGAAGAAAAATTAGAATAGTAATCAGTGAAACACTGAAAGAAAAACAATGGAGAAAAATTAGTTTAATCAAAAGCTGATTCTTTGAGATCAATAAAATTGATAAAATCCCTATCCAGGCTGATTAGGAAAAATGACACAAATTATCAGGATGAGAAATGAGAGAGAGAATTGCTATAAGCGCCATAGATATGAAAAGGATAATAAGAGAATATTACAAACAACTTCATGCCAATAAGTTTGACAACTTAGATGAAGTGGGAAAAAATTCCTTGACAGACATAAA
>NW_006324513.1:0-289 GCF_000327345.1 Myotis davidii
TTAGAAGGAGACAAAATTGAGCAAGGGATGAAGAATTATTTGAAGAAACAATGACAGAAAACTTACATAACCCTGTGAAGATAAAAGTCACACAAGTTCAGGAAACACAGAGTTCCAATGAAGATGAACCCAAAGTGACCTGCACCAAAACACATCATAATTAAAATTGCAAACATTAAAGACAAAGAGAGAATCTTAAGTGCAGGAAGAGAGAGAGATAATCAGTTACCTACAAGGGAGCTTTGATAAGGCTATTAGCTGATTTCTCAACAGAAACACTACAGGACAG
>NW_006324514.1:0-289 GCF_000327345.1 Myotis davidii
CTCTCATTCATTGCTGGTGGGAATGTGCAATGACATAGCCACTTTTAATGATAGATTGGCAATTTCTTACAAAGCTGCTGCTATTCTTACCACACAATCCAACAATCCTGCTCTTTGGTATTTACCGAAAGGGACTGAACACATATCAAAGCATATAATGTTTCAGTTATTCAAGATGAATAAGTTCCAGAGAGCTAATATAAAACATGATGACTGTAATTAGCAATACAAAACAGTATTGCTATTTATACAAATTACTTGAAATTTGTTGTGTTCTACACACGCACGC
>NW_006324515.1:0-289 GCF_000327345.1 Myotis davidii
ATAATCAATATATGATAATTACTAATGTTTATAGTTAATTATGTGCATTATAATACAATAGCACCTACTAGAAATTTCTTTTAATAACCCAGTTAGTCTTAATTCTACCAATTCATTTATCCATTCACTCATATTCTATTTATTCATCCTATGACTAATTCTTGAGTTTGTCCTCTGTATTAGGAGGCCCTGTTCAAGCACTAGGATTGCATCAGGAACAAGGCAGTCCTAGCAGACCTTTCGTTCTAGTGGGGGAGAAGCAACAAAGAGATTACATGCAAAGCAGTAA
>NW_006324516.1:0-289 GCF_000327345.1 Myotis davidii
TCTCTCTCAAATCAATAAACATATCCTTGGGTGGTGATTAACAAAAAAAGGATGAACTTACGGTTTAGAGTAGCCTCCTGAGAAACCGAGGGTTTGCTTACCAGTGTTTAGCACGGTAGTTGGTATAGAGTAATTGCTTATTAAATATTTGATGAATGGAAAAATGATAACAGTATGAATCATAATCAGTGAACATGGGTTCAAGTCTTTTGCAACTTTGTGTAGCTTTGAATAAGCTTACCTATATGTTTTTACCTCAGTTTCCTTATCTTAAATGAAGATAATTTTT
>NW_006324517.1:0-289 GCF_000327345.1 Myotis davidii
GCACAACAATGTGAATGTACTTAGCACTACTGAGTTGGACACTTAAAAATTGTTGAGATGATAAATTTTATGTTGCATCTCTTTTACCACAATTAGAAAAAACAGCTGAGCCGATGCACACACACTTTTCAAGTCTCCGCTGTGTCACATTTTCTAATGTCTCTTTGGCCAAGGCACCCTGTCTAGTCCCGATTCAAAAGGCAGGCAATGGATTCACCTCTTGCTGGGATACGAGCAATGGGGTATGGATACTGAACTGGAAGGAGTGATGGGCCATTTTATTTTTTTT
>NW_006324518.1:0-289 GCF_000327345.1 Myotis davidii
GGAGGAGGCAGCATTCCCTACAGTGCGCTGCCTGAGAAAGAACAGTCAGGGCATGGGTTTTCCCATTGTATTTTCCCATAGATCAAGTATGCAAGTCCTCTTGTAAACTATTTCTTCGCCAGCACATGTCCCAAAATATCCCACCTGAGCCTTAGTCTTTGATAACCTCATCTGTAATGATGGCAAGAAGAACTGACTGCGCACTAAGACTGTGAGAACTTGCTGATACAGCATTGGTTGTAATCTCCTTCGAGACTGTAGTTCATGAAAAAAAAAACCCTTAAACTAC
>NW_006324519.1:0-289 GCF_000327345.1 Myotis davidii
TGAAATCAATAAAAATATATTTTAAAATGTGAATTTCAAATTAATGTTTTCATTTGTTTACTGTTTTAAAAATTATATACAGTAAAGTTCACTCATAGTTCTCTGAGTTTTGACAGATATTTTGAGTCATGTGATCACTATCACAATCAAAATTCAGCAGTTTCTTCCATCCACAAAGTTTCCTTATGTTGCCCTTTTGTGGTTAAACTCTCCCTTTAGCGCCTGGCAACCACTGACCTGTATTTTGTCCCTATCATTTTGCCTTTTCCACAATGTTATGTAAATGGAA
>NW_006324520.1:0-289 GCF_000327345.1 Myotis davidii
TCTGCCTCTGTGCTGGGAACAAGAGAGATGAAAATAAGATTCAGTCCCGTCTTTAAGCTCAAGCGAGGGTGACTTTTCCTAAGCTGGTGTTCACAATATGGGGACGTCGTAAGTGATTGGGGCTCAGGAGGGACTGTATAGGGGAGTCCCTGTGTTATTTGTAACATTTTATTCAAGTGCAACCTACAAAATGGAGCAGATTTCCCACAGGTACAACTCAATGACCGTTCGTAAACCCCAAACACCGGTGTTAGCAGCACCCAGACCGAGAAACAGGCACCTGCCTTCA
>NW_006324521.1:0-289 GCF_000327345.1 Myotis davidii
GAATGGCTTTGGGGTTGAGAAAGGGGTCAGGATCCCGACAGAGAATGAGCTGAGGGTTGTCGCTGTAGCTGGGGGTGGTGCTGGGTCTGAGGTGCAAGGTTTGGGATGCTAAGTCAGGTCCAGGTTTCACAGGGGATTCCCAGGCCCCCTGTTGGGGCCCTGGTTTGGGGGGAGGGGCAGGGTATCTCTGACAGGTCTGAGGTCCCCCTTGGGCTCCAGGACCCTCCTGGTGACCCTGAGTGGCCTCCGGAGGCCAAGGTGCTGGGCCCTCGGGGCCTAGTACTCCGTG
>NW_006324522.1:0-289 GCF_000327345.1 Myotis davidii
CTGAGAGGTGGGGCTACATTGGGAGGATTGATTATTATTATCTGGGGCTCAAGCTTTCCTTGGAAGAAGGGAAGGGCATAAAGGGCCTCACAGTAAAGAAGAAGGAAGCCCGGTGAGAGACACAGAATAGAAGAGTAGAGAGGACCTTGGTAGTTGTCTAGCGAGAGAGCAGTTTATTTCAGAGCCAAAGAAAACTGGACAGGGATGGAATAGTATAGGGCAAGATGGCCTGTTTTGTGGGAGACACAGGATCCAACCAGGTCTGGAAGAGAGGGTGCAGGGTGAAGCC
>NW_006324523.1:0-289 GCF_000327345.1 Myotis davidii
CCAGAAGGTTGAGAACCACTGTCCTAGAGGGTACATAGCAGTGAGAAGCCATACAGTGAGGTCACAGGTAGAGAGAGAGGGAGGGAGAGTGTGGACCTAGAGCTCTACCTTTATTGGGGTCAAGGGTGCGGGCCTAGGGTTTCAAGGGTTGACTCTTTGTTGGTGAATTTAGCTAGTAAGTGATTCATGCAGTGGCAATGTGTTTATTTAAGATGAGTGTCTTTGAAATGGATGCCTCAGCAATCAAAAGCTTAATGTCAGGCACCCACACTGCACCTCCTTAAACACA
>NW_006324524.1:0-289 GCF_000327345.1 Myotis davidii
ACACTTTGCATATTAGCCTTTTATGTAGATAGAAGATAGATATGTATTTCTATTTCCCAGGCATTAAACTGAGTTGGTAACAGATCTCAGGATTTGACCACCTACTTTAATAAATGTATATATAAGCTAAAACCATTTACTCTGTGCCCTGGATGGATAGCTCAGTTGGTTAAGGGATTGTCTCCGTACTCCAAGGTTACATGTTCTATCCCTAGTCAGGGCACATACAGGAAGCAACCAGTGAATGTATAAATAAGTCAAAAAATAAATCAATCTCAGTCTCTCTCTC
>NW_006324525.1:0-289 GCF_000327345.1 Myotis davidii
AAAGTTTAATTTCACAGGAACATTTTCTATATGAATTACTGTAATTTTAAATTTATACGGAATAGACCTAGTAAATGGGTGCACTCCCCAGTCACCGGAGTAAAAGAATGTGCTCGCTGGGCGTGGCTTAGCGCCCCTGGGAACAGCGTGGCGCCTGTTAAAGCTGCTGCTCAAAGTCACGCCACGTGACAACAGAGCCAGTTATCGCTCACTCTGCGCTGTGATCACCTGCTAATCATTTAACATTGTTTATGAGCGGTGACTCTGGATTTAAATATGTAGACTATAG
>NW_006324526.1:0-289 GCF_000327345.1 Myotis davidii
TCAATGTAGCTGTCATTACTGAACCCATTATTTTATGTATTTGCTTTCCCAAAGGCTCATGAAGGTTAGATGTACTGTATAACTAAATTTTCAGCTATGTACTGTGTGAGCACCTAATGAATACAACGAAATTAGCAGGAGTCGTAATAATACAGAGTCTAAAATGTTATGAATTGGAATTTAATTGGTACCTCCTTTTGAGTTGTGATTAAAGATGACAATAATGTTCTTTCCAAGTTCCTGACACAGTCGTTCTTATCTGTTCACTCATAACTTCTCTGTTCAGGGA
>NW_006324527.1:0-289 GCF_000327345.1 Myotis davidii
ACAGAAATTTGCCATGCGGGTGTTAAGAGCAGCAGTTCGCCTGTACAACGGTCCTGGCCCTCAATGGGGACAAGGGGAAGGAGTCTATGCATAAGGTCAACTGGGAAATGTAGTTTGTGATGGAACACTCATGTTTCTTCATTTACAAGCCAGGAGGCAGGAAAGTGGGGGGAGGGAGTAAGACCATATAGGCAAGCCAAGGTGCAACTATGAGAAGAGCTCCAATGTGGTCTACTTCACAGAGATAGGTGAGTGTAAAAATATGAGAGTGCCTTTGAACTTGACACTA
>NW_006324528.1:0-289 GCF_000327345.1 Myotis davidii
GTTCATAGAGTGAGAGGAGCAACAGTAAATGGGGAAGATCAGGGGCTCAGTAACAGTAATAACATGATTTTCATCAAGAAAGCTGCCTCTCTAGTGGGACAATCCCCTCCTTGAATCTGGACCCAATTCCTTTTTTAATATAGCCAATGGGTTGCCTTTACTTTATGTCCCCCACGCCCCTTGCTAGTCTGGAGGTACCTAAACCTCCGGGGAGTCTTCGTATGAACTTCTCTTGAGCTGGGTCTCCTTTGTCCTATATCTGTGGGAATTGGGACAGGGGCTAACAAGA
>NW_006324529.1:0-289 GCF_000327345.1 Myotis davidii
GAGGAGAGACTTTACTTTGTGGTTCCATGGTAAATGGGTTGCATCTCAACTTACTTTTAGAAAAAAACGTTTTCAGAGTTGTCCAATAGTGGCCAGGGCTGAGGTATACTAATAGACACAGGAAGGGACTCTTGTATTAAAGAAAGAGTATGGGTTCCAGGGTCCCTTTTGTGAGTCTAGATTTCCCTGCATGACTGTCCTTTGACCAGTTCTGCAGCCTCTTCTCACACAATTCTCCTCTTTGCCACTGGCAAGAGTCACACAGGTCTTCCTTAAGCTCACCACTCCA
>NW_006324530.1:0-289 GCF_000327345.1 Myotis davidii
CTCTGTACATTCATTAACCTCCTTCCTGGGGCCATGCTGTTGGTCTTGGGCATCATTCCAGTTTTCTGGGGAGCCAGCTGAGTGTGAGGCTACAGAAAATTAAACGATCACATAGAGTTCAACATTTCCTAAATGCCTTAGCTGCTGGAGCCATATTGCATCTTTAAAATGAGTTCCCCTTACACTCCACCCCACTTGTAACACGGGTCCTTCCATTCTATAAGACAATCTTCCATGAATTCCCTTGGACCCTTAATACCAAGCATGTCAAACTCAAAGGCTAACACGG
>NW_006324531.1:0-289 GCF_000327345.1 Myotis davidii
CAATAGAGGATAAGAATAGAATTAGCAGGACTTTCTAAGTTTCAAGAGGAACAACACTGGGTGAAGGTTGAAATAAGAGTTTTGGAAAGGAGATGAGTATATTGGGGTTTGTGACACGTTAAATAAAAGTATTAAGAAGGAAGGCCATAGGGTGTCGGGAGTTCTCTAGAAAGGCAGATTAAAATATGGGGTTCAAAGAAGTCCTGACAAGTTTGCTGCTCTTCTGTTAGTTTGTTTAATTGGAGGAACTAGCAACATTCAAGTTTTCTCTAGAAAGATATTTAAAAAA
>NW_006324532.1:0-289 GCF_000327345.1 Myotis davidii
ATGTTGACAGTCTGATTGCTGAGAATGGTCTTCCTCTTCTCAGTAGATGTGGCAAAGAGAGAACGTCTTTTAATACGATGTTTTTCGAAAGAAGTATTTAATATCTTAAGCCACCAGTTCACTACTTAGCACATGGAAGTAGAGTATCACCGAGGACCTTAGGTGTTCTGAATAATTAAATGCAAACATCTATATTTATACAAGCATGATAATTCAACATTCCCTTCTTTCTTCTTTCTATCCTGAGCTATCACTTTCTTTATTTTCTTACTTTTTTATTGTTTTTTTT
>NW_006324533.1:0-289 GCF_000327345.1 Myotis davidii
TCTGTACACCAAAATAATGATTGCAAGCAGGATATCAGAGCCAAAAATGACCAAGAATTTTTCTAAACTTTATATAAATGGAAGTTTCAATATGCATTCTTTTGTATCTGGCATCTTTTATTTAATATTTTATCTGTGAGAGTTGTTCATGTGATAGCAAAAGTAGTAGTTCATTTTAATACTATGAATTACTCAATTGTGGAATATACCAATATTTATATATCTATCCCTTCAACTACTGGTGAAAACTTGTATAGTCCGTTTGTCACTCTCAAAACTGCTTCTAAGA
>NW_006324534.1:0-289 GCF_000327345.1 Myotis davidii
CGGGTGGGGCTGTATGTGGAGCTTCTGCTTCTGACTTGTTTTAGTGTTCGACGGAGAATGAAGGTACCAACTAGTCTTTTGAGAAGATCTGAGTTTCTCTGTATCTTCTGCACTCGGAAACTCTGCTTCTTGCAACCATCTTGAGCTGCACTCGCTTTCAGAGATGGTAAGGGTGAGCAGAACGCATTTAGGAAGTCTGAGCAGCTTGAAAATATATTGGGGTTCACAAACTGAAGCAGCGCCCAAAGTCCCTGAAAAAATGTGCAAGCCGTCAAATGCATGAGTGGAA
>NW_006324535.1:0-289 GCF_000327345.1 Myotis davidii
CCCGCAAATATGAATTATGCTTCCGGTCCTTTTGGAGGGCTTTGCAAGAGGCTCTCAGGTGTTGGGCCAGCCATAAGAACCCTCCCTCCGGGCAGTGCACTATTTCCAGGTTTATGGTCTCTGTAATAGATTCTACAAGGCCAGTTTCTGGGCAGGAGATAATGACTTAATTATCGGTTATCTCGCTGGCATGGATTGCAATTGCTAGCCCCTGAAATATCAGGATGACATTTGAATTAGCTCTTTTTAGGCTTCTCACTAGTACAGCGGTTCTCAACCTGTGGGTCGC
>NW_006324536.1:0-289 GCF_000327345.1 Myotis davidii
AACATCACTGTTAATTTATCTACTATAAAATGTATTTTTGTCAGAACTAGTGATGCATGTATGAAAAGCTTACAGCAGTACTGCTATATAATAGCTCAATAAGTGACATTATTAATTATAATGAAGGCATAGATGACTCCTGTCCATCTTTGTATCCCAACTCTCAATGACTGGATAAGCACTCAGCAAATATTTCTGAATATATGAGAGAGGAAATAGTAAATGAACAGTTTCAGGGGTTGAAACCACAGCCTCCACTTTAGCCAAGACAGCTTTCTCCTTGTTTCCC
>NW_006324537.1:0-289 GCF_000327345.1 Myotis davidii
TCCTCTCTGAAATCAATAAAAATATTAAACAAATGAAAAGTAAAGTTAAAATGTCTACAACTAGTATTAAGAATGATCTAGTTTATTTTTTAAAAATCAGTAAAAACATTTCAAAAACAAGGTCTGGTCTGATCATCTTATGTGTTTTGAAAAAGAATCCTCTCTTTAAGTGGCTATACAAACTATCAGTGCAACATCAAAAATTACAAAATCCATTTTTCACTAAATTGCATCTGTTTGTCTATGGAAATCTCTCAGAGCGAGGCAACAGGTTTCCGAAAAAGGTTTA
>NW_006324538.1:0-289 GCF_000327345.1 Myotis davidii
TCTCTCGAAAGACACCGTACGTCCCCAAAGCCCAGTCGCCCCAAGTTCCGGCTGAAGCTTATGTTTAGGGTGCACTCGGCCCTGAACACCCACAGCCCTCGCCCGGCACATGCTCGCTTCTCTTCTTGAAGCACATCTAGTAACCCCGTCGGAGAGGACTGCCAGGACCCGCGTCTCTTCGTCTGGGCCCTCGCGCTGCGGGCAGAGCCCCAGCGGAGCCATTCCGCCCTGCACTGGAGAACCCCGCACACCCCCGGCCCCCAGTCCGCCCCCAACCGCCTGGAGGCCG
>NW_006324539.1:0-289 GCF_000327345.1 Myotis davidii
AAAATATTAAATGAAAAATTCCAGAAATAAACACTAACAAGTTTTAAATTGCTCACTCTTCTGAATAATGTTAAGAAATCTCACACCATTCTGCTCCATCCCTCCCGGGATGTGAATATTCCCTTCGTACAGTGAATCACACTGTGTACAGTACCTGCCCATTATTCACTTAGTAGTTATCTTGGTTATCACCTCAACTGTGGAGATATGACAGAGTTTGTATTCAAGTAACCCTTAGAGTAGCCAACCTATATAGCAATGCCTATGTCATTCACCTCACTTCATCTCA
>NW_006324540.1:0-289 GCF_000327345.1 Myotis davidii
GACACTCTATCCACTGAGCCAAATGGGCTAGGGTGGAAAATTTCTTTAAAGGAGTGATTCTCAAAGTGTGGTCAGAAGATCCCTGGGTCTCCTTTTAAGGGTATGCAAGGTCCTCCTTTCCAACCACATGTCTGTATGAGACTGGATCCTCTTCATATACTACAGCCAAAGCAATGTGAATGAGAGGGAAATCTGAAGACTCAGCTATCTTCTATTAAGTTCCGACATTAAAAGGATTTGCCATATATATACACAAGTGGCCCAGTGCATGAAATTCGTGCACTTTAAA
>NW_006324541.1:0-289 GCF_000327345.1 Myotis davidii
TAAAATAATTGGGTCATCAGGATATTTCAATTACGAATAAAACCACCCAATGTAATTCTCTAAAATGAAGACCTTCATAAAAAGGGTAAACCAGCTCCTTTAGATTACTGAAAAAAAGTAATTCAAAATAGCTAGGACTGACTCCTAGGATGGCTGGTTAACAAACATCTCTAAGAAACAAAAGTAAGCACCCCCTTTCTCCCTAAATAAAATCTCTTTAAAGGATACAGATGGTAATAAAGAAAATAAAATTTACATAGGCCACACTGTATTTTAAATATAGATATGG
>NW_006324542.1:0-289 GCF_000327345.1 Myotis davidii
ATTTGTAAACTATAGCTTATGCTCAACATAATGGTCTTGCAAAGCAATTATTTATTATACAAAATAATACTTCAAAATAAACATAAAAGAATATGATTCCAAAACATACCTTTGAAACATGTCTTGATGTATATGTTGTTTATAACAGTAGACACATAATTGGTTACCTAAATACTTGATCTTTGTTTGTAAATTCTGATGCTTTAAAATGTCATTTAGCTTGAGAAAGTTTGTAATATATTGTAATATCTTCACACTTTAGAAGTGCTAAAATGCTTTAAAAAATAAA
>NW_006324543.1:0-289 GCF_000327345.1 Myotis davidii
AATAAAATATTTGGAAAATATAAACAATGGTGATTTAGAAGCTATCTTATTTGTTAAAGTTAAACTATTTGGTTAATGAAAAAATATATACACATGTATATGTACATTCTTACTAATCTTACATAGAGTTAGAAATAATAATACTTTAAAAATTACTCAGGAGAAGAAAAAGTGAGTATCTTTTGTAATTAACATTTTTTTATTACATGAGCTGGGCACAATGCTAAATGAGGAAGATACAGAAGTAAATAAAAGTATCGCCTTCTTGGTATTTACAGTCTAGTTGAAG
>NW_006324544.1:0-288 GCF_000327345.1 Myotis davidii
CTACCCGCCGCGTGCTCCAACAAGAGGTCACATCGCTTTGAAAGGAGTCACGTTAAATGAGGTTTAGTTTTCCAGCAATTGAAGGGAGGTGGGGAGGGAGATCTTGGCACAACTCTTGCTTGCTTGTTTGTTTTTTTATGATTAGCCTTATAGTGGAAATCAAGAAGAAATCTAGTCTTGTGCAAGCTTCCAGTGCCAGATGTCCCCTCCAAACTTTCCCATGCCACAAGGAACTGCATGGCTGGGCAGGTATGATGGACTCCTGCCGCCTGAGCCTTAAGGATAAAT
>NW_006324545.1:0-289 GCF_000327345.1 Myotis davidii
AGATCTGTGGACAGAGTGAGTCCATTGTGGATTAGATTTTATTCAGTCTCCATTTATTTCCTGCCATGCCTAAGCATCAATTCTCACACAGGGGCAATGATGATGTTCTGGGTATTCAGTATCCATGTCAACTCACAGTCAGACTCTGTGTCCAATTATCTTCAAATGTGTGTGGGTATTCCACTTTCATTAGCGTTCAGTGGTATGACTTGGGAAATCAACACAGCTTATAATGCTCTGTCGTGTTGCAGAGTTCTTCCTCCCAGGGAAGTGACCACCTCTTCAATCA
>NW_006324546.1:0-289 GCF_000327345.1 Myotis davidii
CTCTTCACTTAGGAAATGTAATGCTAATGTCATTTCAGGCTACTTGAAACAAGTGTAATATAGAGTACAGAAGTGTAGTGTGTGTCCTGCTGGCGTTCCTGCTTAGTGCTGTTTCTTTGCTCTGACTCTAGCCTCATCCCCTACTGCTACCCAACAGAGTACAGTGCCGGGAGCGGAAGTATTGATCAGTCCACATTGACGCTGTGGAACTATGTAGCTCTGTGTGGTGAAAACCTGTGGGAAGAATTTCTCTTAGTTATATGGTCAGGAACTTGAGTTTCAGAATAGT
>NW_006324547.1:0-289 GCF_000327345.1 Myotis davidii
TACTCTATTATTCTCTCTAGTCAATCTTATTCTAATTTGCTAATGACTCTTCAAATCTATGTCTCCAGAATAGACTCCTCTCTGGAGCTCCAGAACCAACCACCATTAATAGTTTTATCATTCGACCTCTTCATAGATGTCTCCCTTGGGATGTTACATAGGTAACTCAAATGTAGCTATTTTAAAATCAGATTATACATAATTTTCTCTTCTTACCACGTGCTATTCCCTGTATTGGTAAATAAATTCATCCATTTGCCCAAAACATAACTACAGAGTGACACTAAGT
>NW_006324548.1:0-289 GCF_000327345.1 Myotis davidii
ATGTATCAGAGTTGAAACGGGTGAATTGATCTTTACTACCCATTAAGGCCTAAGCTATGGGCAAAAATGGAATGATGAAATGGCACCGCTTTCTTACCTGCTGCTCATGCATGACATTTCTCGTGGTAATTGAAGAAGTCCAACCGTGTAGAAATAAGATATCCCTAGCGTCTAACCTAATTTCCATTGACAGATCAATAGTACACAAACAAGAAATGTTGTCAGCACAAACATCAGTAGACATCAGCGCATAAAGCCCGAAAAGCCCAAGTACACATCAATAACGGAA
>NW_006324549.1:0-289 GCF_000327345.1 Myotis davidii
GGTGACCTCTTGGTACATGGGTTAATGCTCAACTATTGAACCATACTGGCCAGACCTACATGACTTTTAGTGGACAGAGTGCTTCAAAATGCCCCAATGCTAAGCACAGAGTCAGGTTGGGGTGTTATGTTCAGCCTAGAGCACTGGACGGCTCCAGGGACCACACCAGAAATAGTCTGAGCTTGGCTGATGGGAAACTTTATCCCTGGTATGAAGAATGAACACTGCAGGTGCACAAAAGAACTTCATTCATTTGTCCTATTCCCACAGGTAATGTGTTGGCACGTAT
>NW_006324550.1:0-289 GCF_000327345.1 Myotis davidii
TCAAAGGGCACTTCAGCTATTTTCATGTCTTGGCCATTGTGAATAACACAGCAGTGAACATGGTGATGTGTATATCTTGTGAATAATTGTTTCAATGTGGGGGTTAAGTGCCCAGAGAGTGGTTCTGTGTCATATGGTAATTATTCTTGATTTTTTGAGGAGCCTCCCTACTGTTATTCATAGTGACTATACCAGTTTATATTCCACCAGAAGTGCACGAAGGTTCCTTTTCTCCACAATGTCTCCAACACTTGTAATTACTTGTCTTGTTGATAGTAGCCATTCTAAC
>NW_006324551.1:0-289 GCF_000327345.1 Myotis davidii
TGGAAAACACACCGTGTTGCCAAACCAGCAGATTGAAGAGTGACATAGGAACAACATCCTGAAGGGTCAATATGACACATCACAACTAATCTTATTAATGCCACTGGCACTGAATTGAAGTTACTCTGACACAGCCTTGAGTTATTCAATCATTAAGTAGATGAGATTATGAAGGGTAAATGTTTTACTCCATCTCTAAATGGTTGTGTTTAAAGAAATATGTATGTAAAACTGATTTGTCCATTGACCTACAATATACAGTACATTACTGAGACCTGGCCATTGTGGC
>NW_006324552.1:0-289 GCF_000327345.1 Myotis davidii
CTGAGCATTCCTTGCTCCAGAGGCTGAACAGGCCGGGCTGAGTAAATACCATCTCAACCCAAAGTGTGACATCTGATTTAGTCATCCAGCAAGAAGAAATGAAGATGGAATTCCAGCATTAAGAAATGAACATAAGATGGGCGCTGAAGACCTTCAGGGCTAGCTTTTTGCCCAATGACCAGACACGCATTTTTTACCTAAAGCTGTCTCTTTTTGGTAATGACAAACATGGGTGTTTTTTTTTTCAGGTGGGTTGTTTTTAAGCCTAGTTTTTCTCAATTCACCTATA
>NW_006324553.1:0-289 GCF_000327345.1 Myotis davidii
CAACCTGGGATTGAACCCACAACCTAGGTATGTCCCTGACCAGGAATCAAACCCACAGCATTTCACATTTCTTATTACCAGTTTGGGATTAGTTAGGTGTCATTTTGGTGTGCAGATGACACCCCATCAATTGAGTCACACTGACCAGGGCCACAAGTCCATTAGAAAATATTGTAGAAATCTCTAATTACCTGTCTTCCTCCAATTAAGGTTGTGCTTCTTTTTGTAGCTGTAGCATTCAAGTTGAAATGATTATAACCTGGCCCTAGCTGGTTTGGCTCAGTGGATA
>NW_006324554.1:0-289 GCF_000327345.1 Myotis davidii
AACATCGATGTGAGAGAGAAACGTCAATTGGTTACCTCTCACACCTGCCCCAACTGGGTGGAACCTACAACCTTAGTGCATGGAGAAGATGTTTCAGCTAACGGAACTATGTCGCCAGGGCTGGGTTTTTACATTTTTAGATGGTGGTGATGGAGGGGAATAAAAAAATAACAATATTTCATAATATATGAAATTCAAATTTCAGTGTTAAAAAATAAAATTTTATTGGAATTCAGCTATGCCCATTTATTCATGTATTGGCTATGACTGCTTTTGCACTATAATGTAG
>NW_006324555.1:0-289 GCF_000327345.1 Myotis davidii
GGGGGGGTTAACAACAAGTAAGTATTGTTAGAATTAAATGCACGCCAGGCATTTAGAACAATTGTCTAGCACATATTTAGTGAAGTCAGATGTTTTGACCTCTCAGGAGTGTGTATGCCCATATGCATGTGTGTATATATCTGAGGGAAGCAGAGAGAAACTAGAATTTCTATGTTGAGCTACCACTATATGTTGATGTGGCCCTGAACAAGCCCTCTAGTTTCTCTGAGCCACAGTTTCCTCACTTCAAGGGATGGGGCTTCAATTAGTATGTACATATTTTAAAAAA
>NW_006324556.1:0-289 GCF_000327345.1 Myotis davidii
CATAGGAGTCAAAACTTATTTACAACTTAGCGATGAAAAATTTAAAATAAAGGCAAAAACAGGAAACAGCATGGAGTTGGGAACTGATGCAAAGTATCCCAAGAAACATCAGTGTGGCAAACTGAATCATCTCCAGTCTAGAGAATTCCAGGAAAGAAAACCTAACCATAAAATAGGCCGTATTGGAAATGGATGAAACTGTATCCTAATTTTATTAAAGAAAGATGATATACTTTACTAGTAAGATGATTAGAATAGTTAACACTAAATCAAATACATGTTCTTTAAA
>NW_006324557.1:0-289 GCF_000327345.1 Myotis davidii
TCTGCTGCCGGCATATGTCCAGGCATTTGAGTCTCTGGTTTCTTCAAGGGAGCCTCTCCCCTCTCCCAGTGCCTCTACTCTTGCCTGCTTACCAGCCAGAACTGTGAAACTGGACGGTGAGGGAGGCCCCCAGAGCTTGGAACTGGCTTCTTCTGTCCCTGTCCCACGCTGCAGCCCCGTTCCACGTGTTGGTCCACCCCCTTCTATGAAAAGGTTTCCTTATCTCACCCTGAAGCCCTTCAGGGATGGCTGGTCTGGGCTGCTGTGTCCAGTCCTTTCTTTAGTCTCC
>NW_006324558.1:0-289 GCF_000327345.1 Myotis davidii
GCATGGAGATGCTGGACAAAGGGATGATTCACAGCCTGTGGGACAGAGCAGGACAGCATGAAATTCCATTCACTACTCAGAATGGTGCACAATTTAAAACTTACGTTTATTTCTGGGATTTTCCATGTAATATTTTGGACCATGGGGAAACAAAATTGGATAAGGAGGGACTGTATACATAAATCTTAGCTAGCTCTCATGATGCAGTGACAAATAGACTTGGTGGTGGTCTTCAAATAGTTACCATTTCTTCCCAATGACAGTGATTTGCCCCAAGAGTTGGTTTCTT
>NW_006324559.1:0-289 GCF_000327345.1 Myotis davidii
GTTTTCTTTAAACAATCTAATCTGAATATATATTTCAAATTTCTTCTGATTTTTCAATAACAAACATTAGGTGTTCTTTCTAATCACACAAAGTAGCACACCCATCATTTTTATATGAATTAATCTTGTCGGGCAGGGTAGAGGCCTAAGCATGAGCCCTATACTGATTCACATGCTCTGCAATTAGTAAGTTCTGATGCAGGGGAAGCACTGATTGTTGAGACACAGAGGTTTCAATTAAGTGAGCTGTATAACCTTTCATGTGACAGCTTGATGGCCAATTGGTTAA
>NW_006324560.1:0-289 GCF_000327345.1 Myotis davidii
CACATCACCTTTTTCTATGCATGTTTTAAATTCTTTTGATAAAAATGGAGTCAAGGTCCATGTGAATTTATAAACTAATTTCTATTTAGCATTAAATTGGTAAACCTAAAAGCACAATCAGGTGCATAATGTTTTTTTACTGTGATGATACATATGTAACAAAATATCTATTTTAACTATTTTTAAGTGTAGAGTTTAGTGGCACTAAGTTCATTCACATTGTTGTCCAGCCATCACCATTGTCCATGTTCAGAACTTTTCATCTTCCCAAACTGAAACTCTATACTCA
>NW_006324561.1:0-289 GCF_000327345.1 Myotis davidii
GCCACCCTTATTCTCCTTGTGGCCTGTGTTGATTGCGAATCTTGTGCTAAACTTTCAGTTTAGCTGGAATCCAGCTACTCGCCATGTGCCATGCCCTCAGCCTGGTCTGAGCCGCTGTCCTCTCCTGCCTGTGTCACTGTGCAGGCCCCCCAGTGGGGTTCCCTGCTCCGTCCCTGCCATTTGACAGGTCCAGTCTTAGCGCACCTGTGGCAGGATATCAGCTAATGTCTCCCTGGATCTGAGCCCCCCACGGCTTCCATGGCCTTGGAAGAAAGCCAATGTCTCCCTC
>NW_006324562.1:0-289 GCF_000327345.1 Myotis davidii
GAATCACTGGGGGGCCGGGGGGGGGGTCGAAGATCAGACCCAGGGAGGAGGACGGGGCACCCCCTGCGTGCGCCCACCTTCCCCAAGTCCCTGTGCACCCCGCGTCTTCAGGTCCCAAGTGCTCCTACCACCGCTAGACCAGCTCCCACCCACCGCCCCAGCCCAGGCCCCGACTCACATACAGCCCCTTCGGCCGCTGGGCTCAGGGAGAGACCTGTGGGGACAGGCCGGTGAGGGCCCCATTCCTGCCCCTTCCCACCCGCCCGCCCTCCCCAGGGGACCCGGGCCC
>NW_006324563.1:0-289 GCF_000327345.1 Myotis davidii
GTCAAATGCTTTTTCTGCATCTATTGAGATGATTATACAATTTGTATCCTTAATATTTAGCATTTTTATACATAAATGACTGACAGCAGTGTGGTTCTTGTAAGGGAATATGGGGTGTGGTGGAGGTAGAAGAGGGTATAGGTGTGATATTTCTAAAATCTGTGCCATATCATAGCCTTATTCTGTTAATTTGCTTTTTCCGTCGGGCTGTTTTATATCTTGCATTCTAGCATGCATTATACTTTTGGGTTGAAAGCTGGACATGATGTGTTATTTGGTAATAGGTCTG
>NW_006324564.1:0-289 GCF_000327345.1 Myotis davidii
GACACTCTGAGCTCAAAAGGCTCGCCATCACTGTAGAGAGTGGTTAAGAGAATGGACTTTGGAGCTCGATACATGAAGATTCAGATCCTGAATCCACCTCTTACGTACCTGGACAAATTATTTAACCCCTTTAAGCCTCACTTTCTTGATCTGTAAAACAAATACAAAAAATTCCATCTACTTCACAGGGATATTATGATTAAATGTGATAATACATCTAAAGTCCTTCCTATCATTCCTTGTAAGAGGCAGGTATGATGGCAGAAAGACAACCTAGTGTGGTGGTTAA
>NW_006324565.1:0-289 GCF_000327345.1 Myotis davidii
CCGGGCACCCAGAGGCGGGGTGGCTGGGTCATACGGTTCCAGGTTCAGGTTCTTGAAGACTTGCTAGCCTGTGTTCCACAGCGACTGCATCACTTACATTCCCCCCAACGGCACCAGGGTTCTGTTTCTCCACCTTTTTTTATAGTGGCCAGCCTAGCGGGGATGGCATTTTGTACCGGCTTCTATTAAATCTAGGTTTCCCATCTGAGGAGAAGGCACCACCACCCGCCCCCCCAACGGGGGCAGCAGAGAGCCGGACATCTCCTGGACCCCTGCCTCCTGCAGCCCC
>NW_006324566.1:0-289 GCF_000327345.1 Myotis davidii
GGTATATAGTCACTAGGAAATTTGAAAAATATAAGAAATCATAAAGAGGTGAATTAAAATGACCTTCAATTTCACTATTTTTAGTCACATTTTTCTATGTATGTTCAGTTCTTCAGGGACTTCCAGTTCACTCATTTGTGTACACATATTTCCCGAGGATGTGTTGAGGCCAGGGACACGAGGGAGATGAAGGCCTGAGGGTCTACACCCGCACTGTCTAGAGGCCACCACCAGCCACAGGGGCAATGGGCACTTGAAGTGTGGCTGGTCTGAACGGAGACGTGCTGTG
>NW_006324567.1:0-289 GCF_000327345.1 Myotis davidii
GTCTAGGGGCATTGCAAGGAGGCTGGGAAAGGCGGACCTGATCTGTCCCCTGGACGAGGGCGTGGGCTTGGTGAGCCTGTCGCTGGTCTCTGCTATGCCCATCACTCTAAGTCAGCACTCTGGCTTCTCTTCCCTCCTCCCACCACATCCCAGCAGTGTTGCCCAGGGGAGAACTCCCATCAGATGGGCTCTTCCACCCACCTGCGGTCCCCTGTGACTATTGCTGTGAATGCCCAGATACCATGAGCCCTAAAGCCAGAAAGCTCAGCCCATTTTTACATGTTGCACA
>NW_006324568.1:0-289 GCF_000327345.1 Myotis davidii
GAAGGACAGGCTCTCCTCTGCACACAGGGGGCAGACAGGTGGGCACACAGGCAGGCACACAGGGGGCATACAGGGAGGCACACAGGGGGGGCACACAGGGGGCAGACAGGTGGGTACACAGGCAGGCACATGGGCGGGCACACAGGGAGGCACACAGGGAGGCACACAGGTGGGCACACAGGCAGGCACACAAGGGGCACACAGGTGGGCACACAGGGGGCACACAGGTGGGCACACCGGTGGGCACACAGGTGGGCACACAGGCAGGCCTCCACGTGAGCAATCCCAG
>NW_006324569.1:0-289 GCF_000327345.1 Myotis davidii
AAAAATTAGCCTCCTATATTTGGTCAGACATTTCATTAAGTCACCTCTAATTCCTTGGCAGGGCCAGACGGAATGGCCTATTTCAGGTATACCTATCAAGGAAGAGCTCGCTGAGAAAGTAATATTTAAAGAGACTCACAGAATGAGAAATACTGAGACACAAGGAGTTTGTTTCAAACAGTGTTCTAGAAATTAAAACACTACATGCAAAATCCCTGAAACAATAAAAATCTTGGTTTACTGGAATGACACCAGTCAAGAAAACCTTTGAATATTTTGATACAAGAAA
>NW_006324570.1:0-289 GCF_000327345.1 Myotis davidii
AAAGGGTTTTTAGGTTGTACCCAAAGTCACAGAATTCATCAGTTTCAGAGCTGAAACTAACATCCAAGTCAATTAAGTTCCTAGATGAGACATCCTTAGGCTATCTTTCAAATTTTGGATCCAGTAATTTGTCATCTGTTTACTCTTGATAAGGTAACTTGAAATTCTGATTAAGAGAAATATGTCAAAATCTTTTGAGTTTACAAATAAAACATCTTAAGACTTTAAGTTATCTGAATTAGTGAAAGACGCTCAAGAGCTGATAGAGCAAGGGTCTAGCTCTAACTTC
>NW_006324571.1:0-289 GCF_000327345.1 Myotis davidii
CTAGTTGTCACATGGCCCCATGTCTGGCAGGAGCTCACCTTTGGGCCACAGGATGTGTGGGCCAGTCCTGTCCCAGGGAAGGGCCGGAATGAAGGCTGTGGCCCTTTGCCCCTGACAAAGGTCCGATTCTTCTTTTTGTCCCCTTTAGCCTGAGTGCCCAGTGTCTGGAAGGCATTCAGTTGCTGCTGAAGTTAAATAAGTTTCTCCTCTCTGTGGCTCTCCTGTTCATAGAGCAGAGCAGTGGAAGATGCTGCTTAAAGTGTGAGCATCATTCTATGTAGTAAAAGGT
>NW_006324572.1:0-289 GCF_000327345.1 Myotis davidii
AACATATCCTCAGGTGAGGATTTAAAAATAAAATAAGTCAAAATATCTGAAGATAAAGAAATGGTAAAGAAGAAAGCACAATATTCTGTCTGCAGTGGATGTCAATACAAGTTTGGAAAATAGAAGGAGGGTAAATGAGTCTTAATTGATTTGGTATTATGGAAAAACTAAAAATTAATTGTTTACAGAACAAGAAGATTAAAGTGCAAGCAAATTTGCAAAGAATCCTGTAGATGATTAAGAATTGATGATTCTAGAGACCGTTAATACTGATCACTACCAACAACAA
>NW_006324573.1:0-289 GCF_000327345.1 Myotis davidii
CTGCTTAATTGGCTCAAGTAGTGATGGGCAGCACAGACCCATCGTTTGTCCAGTTACATTTCCAGATGGACTCATGTATCCTTTAATGTTTGCCCAATTACTGCTGTATAAAGACTTACCCCAGAAGGAGAGGTGATATACTACTTTCTGAGTTTTGGAAATATAAGGAAATCCCATCATTGAGTAAATTAATGCTTCTAGTTTCCCTCACTTCCTACACAGATGTCATTTAGCTTTCTGCCTCTGACCCCTGTCAATGTCTTGGGGAGTGGGACTGAGAGCATGCTGG
>NW_006324574.1:0-289 GCF_000327345.1 Myotis davidii
CCTTTCAAGGTGCATAAATTTGTGCACTGGGCCACTAGTTCTAGCATAAAAACACTAGAGGAATCTCAATACTCATTTTATTTTTAGGTAATCTTGCTGTTAATAAAGACGTTGCACCCTGACCCGTGTTGTTAAGTGGTTAGAGCATGGACCCCTATGTACCCAAGGGTTGCTGTGCAAGTTTCATCCAATCTGGGTTGTGGATTCACTCCCTGCCCCTAGTCGGAGCATGTGGGGGAGAGGCAACCAGTTGATTTGTTTCTCTCTCTCCCTCTCCCTCCCTTCCACT
>NW_006324575.1:0-289 GCF_000327345.1 Myotis davidii
TTTTTTTTTTAAGTATCCTTATTGGAAAAAATTTAAAACTTGGCCAACCAAAATATAAAAAACACCTGATATTTTTTATATTTTGGTCACTCCTAGCATTCCAGAGCCTGGGAACCAGGAGTGCAGAGAGGTAAGTTCCCATGAAACATAGAGGAATAGGTCTTTTTGCATCTTCATTCAATTGTTTCCCACCTCCATGTTCACATCAACCTCTGAAATGTGGAGAGAAGTCACTACAGTTTAAAGAAAAACTAATACCTCTATTGCAGTGGTTCTCAACCTTCCTAAT
>NW_006324576.1:0-289 GCF_000327345.1 Myotis davidii
ATACCTCTATAACATTTACATTAACAAAACTTAAAAACAAGTATTGAGAGGCTCATGCTGGTCTGTAAGTAAACTAATTGCCTCCTGGGACAAAACTCAACACAGAAACAAAGGAAACAACAAAACCAAGACACTTAACAGCATAACAGTCAAAATATCCAGCCTCTATGCAAAAATTTCAAGACATGGGAAGGAGAAAAACATGATCCATAACCAAGAGGAAAATGTGCCCATTGTCCAGAAATGGCAGGGATGATGGGATTAGCACATGAGGACTTAAAGACAGCAA
>NW_006324577.1:0-291 GCF_000327345.1 Myotis davidii
CCTAAGCTAGATCGAATTATTTGTGAGAGATGGTGAATTATGGTGTCATTATATTTGACATATCCTCACCTCTAGACAGGATGTTTTGACAATTATTCTGACATGATGTTAAGAAATCCATGAATTGTGTTTTCTTGGTATCTAGTTATAATTTGCTCTGTGTCATCTTCTGCCTGCTTACACAGGAAGTGAGATTTTGAGGAGCTTCCTTCCTAAGGACATATGTATATTGTGACATGAACATACTCCTTTCTTGTTTCCCTTGAGATATTTTTTAGATGTATCTACGAG
>NW_006324578.1:0-289 GCF_000327345.1 Myotis davidii
AAGCAACCAAGATGTCCTTCAGTAGGTGGACGGGTAAACTGTGGTACATCCAGACCATGAAATATTCAGTGCTAAAAAGAAACGAGTGATCAAGTCCTGAAAAGACATGGAGGAACCTAAAATGCACATTGCTAAATGAAAGAAGCCAATCCGAAAAGGTTATATACTGTTTTATTCTAACTTTATGACATTCTAGAACAGCAAAACTATGGATATAATAAAAAGATCAGGGGTTAGGATGGAGGGACCGATGAACAGGTAGAGCACAGAGGATTTCTAGGGCAGTGAA
>NW_006324579.1:0-289 GCF_000327345.1 Myotis davidii
CATGGTGACAGCTCCCCTTCATGTTCAGGTGCCCAGCGCTGCTTCTTTTATCAATGGTTTCAGATGCTCATTCAGGGGGAGAACGGCATGTTCCAAGTGCCTTGTCTGTGTCCACATGTCTGTGTGTCTGTGTTTGCGCGTGTAGGCATACGGCACACATAAACTGGAAATGCGATGGCTTTCAGGGAGGGGAACTGGCTGGATGGCATAAAGGGTGGGAAAGCCTCGATCATTTCGTACCTTTTACATTCTGAATGATAGGAATGTTACCGAATAAAACAAAAACTTG
>NW_006324580.1:0-289 GCF_000327345.1 Myotis davidii
CACAACACCAAGGTCTGGTTATACCTCAACCTCTGATACAACCCCGACCTCCAGGACAAGCCAGTCCGCCAAAGACCCCAAGAACCTCTTCTCCCAACCCAAACACCAAGACTGATGCACAGTAATTCCAGGATGAGTGCAATCATTTTTAAGGCGTTGCACAAACTTGGTTAGAAAACTTTGGCTACTAACAAATATCCACAATGTTTCACTGGAGGTTAGGCATTTTCTTTCCTCTTATTTTTTTTATTACCTAGTTCTAGTTGTTTTTAAATATATGGACTTCCAA
>NW_006324581.1:0-289 GCF_000327345.1 Myotis davidii
TTTGCATGTTTGTCTATTATTAGGTAAGATTTAAGTTGATGGTCCATCTTGACTTAAATTTTGTAAAGGGAATAAGGTGTGTGTCTTGTTTCAAATTTTTTTCCCATATAGATGTCCAGTTGTGTTGAAAAGGCTATTTTTGCTCCACTGCATAGCATTTACTCCTTTATTAAAGGTTAGTTAACTCTATGTGGGTCTATCTCTGGGCCCTCTATTGTGTTCCCTCTCTATTTCTGGGCTATTTGTCTAGTCTTTCGCCAATACCACACTGCCTTGATTACTGTAGCTT
>NW_006324582.1:0-289 GCF_000327345.1 Myotis davidii
AAAAGAAAATCAGCATTCTATATAGTTTCCCCCACTTAATATTATATTTAACAGTGTCCAATGTTATTAGATATGGCTGTTATAATGTTTATTGTAATGTCATATCATATCATTGCATCACATGATATCACATGAATGCATCTTAATCTAACCATCCCTTGGTTATTGGATATTTGGGTTGTTCGTGATGTTTACAGCATAAAGAATGCTGCAGTGAACATCTCTGTATATCACGAAACATTGTCGTCTTCTCCCATCATCCTCCTTAAAATTCATCCTGAAAACTGGA
>NW_006324583.1:0-289 GCF_000327345.1 Myotis davidii
TAAGAAGAGCACTTTTCTGAAGGGCATGCTTCTCTTCCCCCTAAGATAATAAATATCCTTCTGACAGAAAACACACAGAATTGATTCTCAAGCTACTATCTGAGTTCATTGTGACAGATTGCAGAGGGAAAAGAAAGCTTATTTTTTTCTTGTCATTAATAATTAATTGTTATTGCACTTTCTCAGATGGGAGATGTGGGTTAGGGAAATCATATCCTACCTTTCTAAAAGTGGTGCAATATTATTAGAGGTGATCACGCAGCAGCAAAATAAACCTATTCTTTGGGGG
>NW_006324584.1:0-289 GCF_000327345.1 Myotis davidii
AGTCAACCTACAAAACTGATGAAGCTAAATGCAACTACTTTAAGTATAATATTGCAGTAAGCTCACTGGAAATCTTAGAGAAAGTCTATGCCTTCATTAAAAAATATTTTTAAGTGTTAATTCTGCTCTGATCTGGTTAAAGGACGTGGCTGAGGTGCTGGAGGCTCAGGAGAGTGAGGACAATTAGGGGGACCCTATGATCTGCTTTTATGATGCAAACATCGCTATCAAGTGTGCTACTTACGAATGCATCTTCTTAACCATTTGTACCTGAAATTAAGATGGAACT
>NW_006324585.1:0-289 GCF_000327345.1 Myotis davidii
CAGGCACCTGACACAGGCCGTTCCTGGGCACGGGGGCTCAGCCAAGGACCTGACTCCATAGGTTTCCTGTATTTGCTACGTTTCGTCCTCCCTTCTTTCTCCAGGGTGATCAACAATTAAATGTTTGACAAGAACAGGGCTCGTGGCTCTTTTCCATGGACAGAGGAGCAGGTGGACTGCTTCCCACACCACAGCGAGCCTCGGAGGGACGTGAACCCCCAGGAAAGAAAACAAGTGAAAGCAACTGTAAAATGAAGACAAGGCGCCCGGCTGGTGTGGCTGGGGGCGG
>NW_006324586.1:0-289 GCF_000327345.1 Myotis davidii
CACCCTCTAACTAAAGATGAGAAGTTCTCTAATCTTAAGGACTCCTGTAATTAGGTTGCCCCACCTGGATAATCAAGGTAGAGGGGATTAAACTCTACCTCCTGGAAGGGAGAGTATCTAGTACTTAGATTATAGCAGGTTCTGAAATAACATCATTTAGTTACAACTTTGATAAGATACTGTAGGAACTGAACTCTTGTTTATATTGATTAGCTTAGGGTAAAATTGGTTCTGTTATATGTCAGTTTCTCTTAAAGCAGTGGTTGGCAAACCGCCACACGCGGCTCTT
>NW_006324587.1:0-289 GCF_000327345.1 Myotis davidii
AAGCCCATGAGTTGCCATCCAATTGCTTAAAGTGCTGAGCCAAACTGCTTCTCTGTAGTGTCTAAAAATGAGTTATTTCCATAACAGTGGTTGAGTTAGAACCTGTTGTATTTTCATGGGACAGATTTTTAAGATGATTGTGATGTCAAATAGATAGGTCCAACCTTCTCATTAGAAGAAAAACTTCATATTAACAATCAAAACTTGCATTCTACTGGTGTATTCTAACTCTTAGAATCCATAAATTTCCATGGGCATACATCAGAGGCCTCCAAATGGTGTGAGGGGA
>NW_006324588.1:0-289 GCF_000327345.1 Myotis davidii
TTAGTTGCAAATGACTGAAAATCAAATTCAAAATATAGACTAATAAATTGACTGGCTTTGAGCAAGAAGATAGGGCCATCAGACTCAGTTGCTCTGTCCTCATCTCTATTTTCCACTTTCTCTGAACAGGCTCTTCGATACCCTATTGTAACTGCATAGAAACCTTATTTTTTTTCTCCTGTCTCTTATTTTGATTGTTTTCCCCTTTGACTCAAACTGGCCTCCCTGCCACCCTGACTCACCCACCTCTCTATCTCTTGCTTCATCATTAAGTCCTCAAGACAACACC
>NW_006324589.1:0-289 GCF_000327345.1 Myotis davidii
AGGGGTTGTGACCCACAGGTTGAGATCCGCTGCTATTAGGTGTTATCAATAAAATATAAACTAATTGATGGCTCTTTATATTTTATTTTATTAGGCTGTTAGGGTCTTATTAGTTTTATGTGTGAACATATATTCTTAAAATAGTTTTAAAAACAAAAAATCATTCTTAGATTTGAGTGATCACTAAATCACAATTTTTTGGCCATTTATTTAAAATAGTATTTATTTCTCTAAACACATAACTAGCCTCCATGTATTTGAATGATTTTGGGTGTTTTTACTGTAGTTG